>NC_048222.1:71856581-71952613 GCF_002007445.2 Ailuropoda melanoleuca
AACCCAAGCAGGGGAGTGGGAGAGGAAGAAGCAGGCTCCCGGTGGAGAAGCCCGTTGAGGGACTCCTTTCCGGAATGTTGTGATCACACCCTAAACCGAAGACAGGTGCTTAATGACTGCGCCACTCAGGCGCTCCGGGTTGTGGGCTTCTTGATTTTTCAGCCTGCCTTCTGGTCCGTGTCCCCTGTGAGGGGGGATGGGGATGGGCTCCCTGTGAGCCGGTATTTCCGGGCTTTTGTTCTCTGGTGGGGATGGGCTCCCTGTGAGCCGGTATTTCCGGGCTTTTGTTCTCTGGTGGCTTTCCCTGGCGGTTTGCTATGCCTCTTCTGAGAGTCAGGGCAGCAGCGGCTGAAATTCAGCCTCTGTCTCAGAACAGAAGGATTGCGGATCGTTCTCCACTGATGTTCTGGCCACTTTAACTCTGTTTCTGTTGGTGCTGCTCAACCCTGCCGTATCCCGGGCTGTGTGCCCCACACCCGGCGTCCCAGCCCTCACTTCCAGGGCTGGGGCGTCTCTGTCCTTTGTGTTTCCAACCCCGCCAGTCGCCACCCGCCCCGCGCGGGCTCCCGGAGCTCCCGGTCTCAGTCTGGTGTCTCGCAGGTGCTGACCGCAAGTCCGCCTGCTCCCCTGTGCAGGTGGCCCTCCAGCCGCCAGCCGCCAGCTGCCCCGCGCACGCTCCCGGAGCTCCCGGTCTCAGCCTGAATCCAGTGAGCACACCGGAGCTCCGGAGCTCCGTGAGATGCTTGGTGGCGCACGCTCCCGGCTCACGAACTCAGTCTGCTGTTTCCAGGGTGCAGGTCCAAGGTCCGCCCGCTACCCGGTGCAGGTGGCCCGCCAGCCGCCAGCCGCCCCGTGCACACTCCCGGAGCTCTGGTTCTCAGTCTGCTGTCTCAAGCGTGCAGGTCCGCGGTCCGTCCGCTCCCCCGTGCAGGTGGCTACCGCTTCCCGGCTCCCTGACATGGCGGCTCCCTGACACGGCGGCTCCCTCCCCCTTCTGTTTATCTTCCGATATCTGTGTGCGGTTTCCCAGCTCCCCGCTTTGTACCTTGATACTCAGCGCTGGAGATGTTCATTTGTAGAGATCCAGATGTATCTTCCTGCATCTCAGGCTGATTCTGTGGATGTTCCTGCTGGTCTGGTACCTATCCAGCTCCACTCAGGGGACCGGCTGAAAAAGGGGTCCCCTACTCCTCCGCCATCTTAACTCCCCCCCCATGGGTTGTGTTTTTATAACTTCTTTGCATTCCTTGTCTTCTTTGATTGGCTTTCAGACATTGCGATTTTTCCCATAGTGTGAGCTGGATATTTTTGCATTCCTATAAATCTTGAGCTTTGTTCTGTGATGCCATTAAGTTACTTGGGAACAGTTTGATTTGGGGTGGTCTTGCTTTTATGATTTTTTAGGTGGATCCAGAGCAGTGCTTAGTCTAGGATCACCTAGTCTCTGTTGTTCAGGTGAGATGTTTCTGAGACCTCTGCTCAAAACCACATGAACGATGAGTCTAGTTGATAGGAGTAGACACTATTCCCAGACTTCTGTCATCCTGTCCCTCTAATATTTACTGGTGAGTCTTTTACAGGCCTCTATTAATTTCCTTACTGACCATGGCCTGTTAGTACTCTGATGAATACTCAAGGTGGTCCTTCTGCAGATTTCTGGGGTTTTCTCTTTGTGCAGCTCTCATCACTGTGGTACTTTGTCCTGTGAATATAGCCACCTTGGTCTCAGAAGCATCATCCTGCCCCAGAGAGTTTTCCAGGTTCCACTTGAGTTCCCTTTCTTTTTGCCATAGCCTGGAAACTCACAAAGCAGTAAGCTACAGCACTCATAGGCCTCACCTTGTTTGATTTCTCTATTTCAGAGATAGGTGTCCTTGTTGCCTAATGTCTGGTGTCTTCAAAACCATTGTTTATGTGCTTTGTCTGTATTGTTTCTTAAACTTTTTGCAGGAGGGTAAATCTAGTTTTCTTTACCCTACCTTGCCTGGAAATGGCTGTTTCCTTTAGGTGGTAATACAATTTGTCTAGCGTGCCAATTATTGGTCTGTTGTTTCTCAGCTTTATTCACAGGCTTCCATGTTCTCTCCTGAGCACTGGGAGCTAGAGGCCTGAACATTACATTTCCAAATCTCTTTGCAGTCTGGTTTCCACTTAGGTTCTGCGTATGAGGCATTTTGGCAGGAAATTGGAAGGTGGGAGAATGGTGGAAGCATGTCTTTTTTTGATTATTCAAGTATAATTAACATGCAGTGTTATATTAGTTTCAGGGGTACAATATAATGACTCAACAATTCTATACATGACTCAGTGCTCATTATGATAAGTGTACTCTTAATCCCCTTCACCTATTTCATCCATCCCTCCACCATTTCCCCTCTGGCAACGACTAGTTTGTTCTCTATATTTAAGAGTTTTTGTTTGTTTGTTCATTCATTTGTTTTGTTTCTTAAATTCCACATGTAAGTGAATTCATATGATATTGTCTTTCTCTGACTAATTTCACTTAGCATTACACCCTCTAGGTCCATCCATGTTGTTGACAATGGCAAGATTTCATTCTTTTTTATGGCTGAGTAATATTCTTGGGGGGGTGTGTGTGTGTGTGTGTGACATTTCTTTATCTATTCATCTATTGATAGACACTTTGGTTGCTTCTATATCTTGGCTATTGTAAATAATGGTGCAATAAACATAAGGGTGTATATGTCTTTTCAAATTAGTGTTTTCATTGTCTTTGGGTAAATACCCAGTAGTGGAATTGCTGGATCATATAGTAGTTCTATTTTTAATTTTTTGAGGAACCTCCATACTGTTTTCCACAGCAACTACACCAATTTACATTCCTACTAACAGTACATTAGGGTTTCTTTCTCTCCACGCTCTCACCAGCACTCGTTATTTGGTAGAAGCATTTCTTTATTGCGCTTTTAGTGTGTCTGGCAGAGGTAGCTGAAGCAAAGGCAGGTGAATCTTGGCCACTGACTTCCTGCTCAGATACCATGCTTCCCACTGTAGCAGCCACATAAATGCAATCTTGACAGCATAGCATCTGTGGGCTCTCAGCCTGGGAGCAGCAGGCACTTTGAACTCATGGTCTTCTGCAGCATCAGAAGGAATATGCGTTCCTAGGTATAAGGTAGTGTTGGCAGTTCCAAGAGCTGCCCCATTGTTACAGAAATAACTGTGGGCTCTGGATAACACCATCTCTCACTTTGATTCTTCAGCTTCAGGGCTGGTAGTGGCTTCTTGAAGTAACTAGTCTATATATAACTCTTTTTGTATAATCAATACCTTGTATTAAATTTTCTCTACAATCTATGATATTTCTTCAAAACACCCACAATACTTTCTTCTTCCTAATTGAATGCTAAGTGTTATAGGAAGATATAAAACAATTGGATTATACTTTATTTAAAGATTTTGTCAGCATTACTCCACTGTCTTCTAGCACTCAATATTGTTTTGGGGAAATTTGAGGTCAACTTGATTCCCCCCCCTTTGCTTTATAATTTGTTTTAATATTTTTTACTGGATACTCATGATTTTTTTCTTCATTTTTGACATTCATTAGCTTTATCCATTTGTCTGGATATGGATTGTTCTGTATCAGGTTTTCCCAGACAACTGATGTCTTTTTTTTTTTTTTTTAAAGACTTGGGTCTTGTTTCTGGAAAATTTCCTTGAATCATGGAGGGTATTTATTCCATTATTTTTCTCCAGATACACAAATGAGGTATATGATAGAACTCATTTTCCTGTCTTTAGTATCTATCATTTTTTGATTATTTTCCTCTTCTTTCCTAAATATTATACTTCTTTTCCTCTGAATATTTTATGTTATAGGCAGAATAACTGCCCATCCCCCCAAGATGCCCAGGTCCTAATCACTAGAACCTGTGCCTGTGTTACATTACATGGCAAAAGGGACTTTGTGAATGCAATTAAGGTTATACACTCACAAACAGGGATATTATCCTGGATTAGCTGGGTGGGCTCAATCTGATCACATGAGCCCTTAGAAGTAGAGATTTATCTCGCTAAAAAGGGGTGAATCAAAAAAGGAAGTTAGAGTGCTTACAAACACGAAAAGGATTCAATTTGCTATTTTTGGTTCTAAGATATCGGGATCCATGTAGGGCAAGTCCTCTAGGAGCTAAGAAAGGCTCAAGTTGCACAAGCAAGCAGAGACCTCAGTCCTAACCTACAAGGACCTACATTCTCCCAGCAATCTGAATGTACTTCAAAGTGGAGTCTTCCTAGAACCTCCTGATAAGACTCCAGCTAGGGAACAGAGTGATTTCATTCTTGCAAGACTTGGAACAGAAAAATTAGCCAAGACCACATGTATTTCTGACCTGCAGAACTGTGAGATAAATAAGTTTGTGTTGTTTTAACCCTCTCAGTTTGTGGTGATTTGCTTGGAAGCTATAGAAAATGAATTTATTATACATCATGCTTTAATACAATTTACTTAAAAATGAAGAGATCAAAGTGATACATTAAAATAAGAAATGAGTGAGTTTGAACTAATACCTCTGACTATATATCTTTTCCTTTACATTCCAGTGTTAACATATTACAAATTTTATTGTTATTGTCCAGAATTTCCACTAAAATATGTGGTCATCCACATTGATTTTCTTTATGAACAAGATTTTATATTCAAGTATCTAAATATAAAAGAAATATACAGCAAAAGTTGTGTAAATATGGGAGAAACAAATAAAAAAGTAAAAAATGTATCACTGAAGAGGTGTATAAAAAATTTCTAGACAAAGTAAGTTAGAACATGAATAGAAAACTATTCAAGTAGAGTAAGTTACCAAAATTATGCTATGGTTTATAATTTCATCATTCTGTGCAATAGTGATAGAAACGTGAATTAATTTGGCTTATTCAATTAATCAATTAATTGAACTCCAATTTTGGAGTACTCACTAGGACAGCAAATAAAATTTCTAAAGTTTTTATGAATCAAGGACTTCCACTTTTAGCTATCATAGAATAACAGGGACTAGACTTATCTTCTGACAAAATAAAACTAATAAACTGGATCGAATATACAGAACAATAGATTTTAGACATTGCACAAAGTCCTAATGCACAATTGCATTAGGACTTCGATACATGACAGAAAGGAAACAAGTAAGTCCTATGATTACCTTGGCTTCCTACTTGAAGGGAGAATGGCAGCAGGAAGGAGAATGAGAAGCAGAACATAGAAGACTTGATGAGGCGATGATGACATTGAGACAGAGTTCTGAGTCCAGGGATATAAGATGACTGGCAGAGTTGGGCAGAGTTCTGGAGAGAAAGAACCAAAGCATGAAAAAGAAATCTGTGCATTGATCCTTTTTATTCTTTGCCTAATACTAAGCATGAAAGCACAGAGCGAAACTCTATAAGCAAAGAAGGCATGGGAAATTGTAAGCCGAACAATTTCCAGGGATGTATATTACTTAGGAATAAGATATATTTAGGTTCTGTTAAGGCAGACTGGAGAGTTCCATTGAACATTCAATAAAGACTGCAGAAAGATCGTGCCTTAGGAGTAGGTCTAAATTATCTCTAGAGTAAAAATATTCCAGGCCAGTGACATCCAATACAGTTGCTACTAGTTATATGTGGCTGTTGAATACTTGAAATGTGTCTATGAGGGCTATGGAACTGAATTTTTAGTTTTACTTAATTTTAACTCATTTAAAAATTTATATTGAAACTAAAATAGTCAAATTGTCTAGAGGCTACCATCTGGACAGTGAAGTTCCATGGCCAACCTCATGCACCTTAATAAAGACAAGTCTTGAGGAGATGAAATTGAACTACAAATAACTGCTTGCCATAACAAATCCCAATATTCTTTAACAGAAGAATGCAAAATCTAGATGTTCAACTATGATTCAAAATGTCCAGAAACAAAAATACAAAATTACTAGATATGCCAAGAAGTAGAAAGTAGAAATTTATGTGAGCCATAACTAGGAGGAAAATCAATCAATAGAAACAGACCCACAGACGACAAAGATGATGGAATAAGGAGACAAAGATGTCAAAATAGTGTAAATATATTCAAAGATTTTAAGGAATGCCATTAACATACTGAGGAGAAAAATGAAAGATTTTTAAAAACCAATAGAACCCTTAGGGATGAAAAAATAAAATATCTGAAATAACAAATTCACTGGATAGGTATTAAGGACAATTATATATTGCAGAAGAAAAGACTTGTAAATGCAAAGAAAGCAATAGAACCCCCCCCCTTTTTTTTAAGCCAGAGAATAAGAATGGGAAAGAAAATGAACAGTGACCTAAGGGATATTATCAAAAAATCTAACATGCAATTCTAACATATAATTGGAGTCCTAGAAGGAGAGCAGAGGGAAAGACAGAGAAAAACATTAAAGAAATAATTTCTCTGAAGAAAAATTTCCCAAATTGATGTAAACTATGGTCCCACGCTTACAAAATACTCAACAAACCTCAAGCAGGAAAAACATGAAGAAAATCATACCAAAACACATCATAATCCCATGGCAAAGAAAAAAAAGTCAGAAAGAGAAAATCTTAACAGCAGTAACAAAAGACAACACTAACTTAGAGACAAAGATAAGAATATAACAGACTTCTCATTGGAAACCATGGAAAGCAGAAAATACTGGAATCTCTTTAAAGTGTTGAGGGTATAAAAGTTAACCTAGAATATATAACCTAGAAAATTTCCCTCAATAAATACATTACAAAATACCATCTCATCATTAAAAATGCCAATATCATAACAGCTACTATTTAGTGCCATGGCCTATGCTAGGTTCTTACATACATTTACCTCGACTGATCTTCATTATTAGCATCACTTAACCAATGAGGAATCTAAAATTTACATCCAGGGGCGCCTGGGTAGCTCAGTCAGTTGGATGTCTGCCTTCAGATCATGTCATGATCCTGGAGTACCAGGATCGAGCCCCATGTTGGGCTCCCTGCTCAGCGGAGAGCCTGCTTCTCTCTCTGCCTTTCACCCCTCTTGTGCTCTCTCTCTCTCTCTCAACTGAACAATAAAATCTTTAAAAAAAAAAAAAAAAGGATGAAACTTACATCCATGGGGTAGCTTGGGCAAGGTTATGGAGGACAAATAATAAAGCAAGGATGTATTCATTCAGTCGTTCAATAAATATTCTTTGTTTATTAAGTGCCAGACATGTTTTAGGGTCCAGGTTACTACAGTTAGGGAGTCAGACAAGGTCTCTCTTTTGTAGCTTCCTGTCTCATTAGTGAGACAGGTAATTATCAAGTGAATGACTGACACAATTTTGGATAGGAAAAAAATTGGAGGCCTGGAGGTTGGTGACCGAGGCTCACTGAAGGGGAGCTGACGAGGCATTAGTCTGGAGAAAACGATCTAAGGAGTGGACATCTGAACTAGGACATGTGGGAGGCAACCTAGTGACAATAGAAACTTGGCATCCCCTTGAATGGAAACAGAGGGCCCAAGAAGAGTTGTGGAGCTGGAGACAATGACCTATATTAGTTAGGAGTCTATAAACTACAGCAGGGTTTCCTTGGTGTAGAGAAGCAGGTTTCAGTTAAGGCAAACTGAGTTACTGAGTAAAGCCTGAACTGAGCTGGTAAAGGTTCTTTCCCAGGTTTATTATAATGACATAAGCCACATGCAAGTGCGATCCTAATGAGGGGCAAAACACGTGGTCTGGCCAGCTCCACTTTGGAGGAAGGCCTGAGCATTAGTCTGTAAAGTATGTTATTGTAAGGGGAAATTTGTGCTTTACATATTAAACTGGGTCTGGATGCTAGAGAATTTGTACATACCACATTGCATTTGACTTCCCCCACTGCCTTTATTCAAAACCAGTTAGATAAGAAGTCAGGTAGAAGAGGGGGTCAAACACGTACAACAGCAGCTAACGTTATTGTGCCCTTCATACACACTAGACTCGGTGAGGACTTCACATAGTTAGTGTCCTATTTAATTCTCTCAACAGTCTCACGAGTTAGGTATTACTACTATTTTATAGATAGGAAAACCGACACACTTGCAAAGTATCATCCACAAGACGGCAATGGTAGAGCTAGGACTTGAATCCAGAACCATTTGACTCTAAAGCACAGACTCACAGCTACTATGATCCCTTTGTATTTTAACACAAAAGTGCGAGAACTGACTACTGTGTTCTAATTATAGTCTAGTTCATCAGCCTCCAAGGCACTATCTAGAAAAATGGCTCTGGTTGGGCCAGATTCTTCTTACCCAGATTTACAGAGATGCCACCTGGATCCATGTTGGGTTATCCCATGCCATCTGCACTGCCATGCACACTTCCTTCAGAATCTCACATTATCGGAGCTCCTACTTTCTATTCAGGGGTTTTTGCAAAGTTCAATCTATGAGGTTCACTGATTTAGCACTTCTTTCATAGGAAAGAATTTGTTTTCTTTCAAATGCTCAATAAAAAAAAAAAAAAACAAACAAGAAAAAACAACTGCTGGATGCCTGTGCCTTAATCCAAGGAATGATCTTTTTCAAATTTCTTGTTAGGAAAAAGAGCCACAATTATATTGTGCAAAAACTGTTTTACCTTGGTATCTGAAATTTCATCCAGTTCTAGAACCTTGCAATTTTATTGCCTGTGGAAAAATAAGGGCCAAATTTAATATAATATAAATCAGTAAGAAAATGGACATTTTGATCCACTCCTTTGGCACCTGTCACATTGATATCTAAATTTGGACCTTAAGATTTTCTTCCTTCCTTCCTTCTTCTTTTTTTCTTTTTCTCTTTCTTTTTTTTCTTTTTTTTTTTTAAAGATTTTATTTATTTATTTGACAGAGATAGAGGCAGCCAGCGAGAGAGGGAACACAAGCAGGGGGAGAGGGAGAGGAAGAAGCAGGCTCATAGCGGAGGAGCCTGACGTGGGGCTCGATCCCATAACACCGGGATCATGCCCTGAGCCGAAGGCAGACGCTTAACCGCTGTGCCACCCAGGTGCCCCTCTCTTTCTTTTTTCTTTTTCTCTTTCTCTTTCTCTCTTTTTTTCTTTTGTTTCTTTTTTCTTTCCTCCCTTCCTTCCCCTTTTCTTTTTTCTTCCTTTCTTTCCTCCCTTCCTTCCCTTTTTCTTTCTTTCCTCCCTTCCTTCCCCTTTTCTCTTTCTTCTTTCCTTTCTTTCTTTTTCCTTCCTTCCTTCCTTCCTTCCTTCTTGCTTGTTTTACTTTCTAACAAAGCTTTGTCTATAAACATTTTGGTGGACAGTTATAACACTGTATCCAGATTTAAAATGTAGATGATTGATCTAGAACTTTCATTTTCAGGAAATTGGTCTAAGAGTACTAGATGTCTGTACATGGATAGCCATTGCAGAATTACTTGCAACAACAAGAACAACAACAACAAACTTAGAAAAAAATCTAGATGTGACCAACAGGAAGTCAATTTAATACACCATGGTGTATCTTTGTAATGCAGCCATCAAAAATGAAAATGTTTCTCACTGGTGGGAAAATGTGGGCCATCATGTGAAAATAGTTTATAAAACAGTGTGAGTAGAACTCCAGTTTTTGTACATGTGAAAGCAAAACGAATGACCTCTAAGAGGTGGCATTATGGATAAACCTTTTTTTTTTTTTTTCCCTGGCAACCTAACGTAGTGGTTAAGACTATGGGCACCTGGGTAGCCCAAATGTTGAGCATTGGACTTTTGGTTTGCTGGGGTCGTGGGACTGAGCCCTTCATGGAGCCCGGAGCTTCTCGCTCTGTTTCTCCCACTCATGCTCTTTCTCTCAAATAAGTAAATCTTTAAAAAAAAATTAATAAATAAAGCCGGTGGGTTCTGGAGATGGCCCAACTAGGTTTAAACCTTGGCTCTACTATTTGCTAGTTGTGTGGCTCTAGGCAAGCTAATTTTACGAAGATTAGATGAGTTAATTTATGTAAAATCTTTAATACAGTGAAACCATCATCATCATTATAAATGGAAACAAAATTAAAAATAAAAAGTGCCTTTAACAACAAAGAGGCAGCGTGTTTAATATTGTACAAAAGGACACATGGGAACGGTAGTAAGAAAAACGGTTTGAGCCCAAGCTTACCAAGTGGTGAGATTTTTGCACAAGTCACATCCTCTGGTTGTGATTTCAAGGGTCAAACGAGGAGAGTAATACTCTTTTACCATCTCAGCAATGTAGTTGGGATCAAATTAGAGTTTATAAGAGGACTACATAAACCATGATACACTCTGCAAAATATTTTATTATTATATTGAGTGTTGACTTAATATCATATGCAATTACAAATAATTTTGTCCTAATTCCAAAGCAGGAGAGGTGCAAACTCAAATGGTCACAGAAGAAAGGGAAGTAATTAGATGTAGTGGAATAAGCTTGTGGGGAAGATATGTCAGCACTTGGACACCAGTGGAGAGAGTGAAGAAAGGGTAAGAGGAAGAGAGAAAGAACTTTATAATAATATTTTCTTAGACTGGCAGCGTTCCTAGTGTGGCATTCCATCACATCCTCACCACCTGTTCTTTGCTTATTTAAGATGACAACTATATAATCTGACTAGTGGATCCTTTCAGGCATTACTGAGTAAACTGCTGGGCACAAGAGTTTGATCTAGATTTGGGCCAACAGATAAACATTTTCAAGGATACTGGGAAGAAGCAAACTGTCACCAGTAAAAGTTCAAATTATGGTGCTTCATTCTGCTGACTTTGCTGGGTGATTCAGAGAATAATAAAGTAATAATATATTTCAATTCCCACAACGGACATATGTTACAGTTCTCTTTATAGAGTGACTCACAGCTATGTGACTCTTGACGGAACAATTTTACGTTTTGCCATTTTTCAACTGGGGAGCTTGGCTTAATGAGGTTTGAGGTCACTTTAAGCAATAAAGTACTTCTTTATTGATGTATAGGTCATGATTGTGATAATAGCACATATTATTTGGTAATTTGGAGTGGATTCTTTACCTATAATATTTTAACTATTATAAACTTGATGCAGTTCAGAATTAAAATAAGAAGGATCTTTTGGAGAAGAGTGTGACTACCACAGAAATAAATATCACCTTACCTCTTGCCACCCCACCCCCACCCACTCTGCTGGAATTACCTAGAGTACACCTGAGTAAAAGAAGCAAAACCATGCTAAAGCATTGAGAGAGATGAGACCATCTCATCTAATTTTATGAAGCTGGCCCAATCCTGACAAAAACAGCTACACACAAAAACTAAAGATCAATGTCATCTAGTATACAGAAGTAAAATTCCAAAAACACTATTCATCAATTTAGCAGTTTCAAAGGGAATAAAAACAAATTCAATAGACAGCCACAGCATTTGATATTATTACATTTGATAAAAAGAAAAAAAAATCTTAGTAAAAATAGGACCAGGGAGATTTTTCTTCTTAACGTAATAAAAAGTATCTCAATCAACAGCCCTGTTATACTTGACAACAAACACCAAACGTATTCCCATGCAGTCATGAATAAAACAAACAACTTCGTATCTGTCTTTTATTTAGCATTATTTTGGAAGTTACTGCAAGTAAAGCAGAAAAGTCAGAGGTTTGAAAATAAGAGATTCAATATTGGGAAATAAATGAAACTATGTGTAGATGATATAATTACACAAAACACCAAAGAATCAACTGACATACAAAGTCGAATTACTAAATGTTCTAGTTAATGGCTAAATTTAAAATATAGTGAAATTAATAGCTCTCACATGTCATCATTAATAGAAATGAAAATGTAATGAAATAAAATGATTCATAATAAAAAGCATTAAGTGTAAAAAATGATTAAAGAACTTTTTCTCATTTTCTAACCATAGATGAAGGGAAGGACTTTCTAACCATAAATGAAATAAACTCTTTGGTTGAAATACAAAATAAGAAGAAGAAGAAGAAGAAGGGGAGGGGGAAAAGGGAGAAGAGGGAGGAGGAGAAGGCAGAAGGGGAGGAAAAGAAAATAAGAAAAAACAGTCTATGGTATTTGTTATAGTAGCCTGAGCAGAACAAGACAAAACAGAATGTTATGAATAACTATGCTCATAAATTTGATAACTTGGATGAAATGGACAATTTCCTTGAAAGTCAATGGCCAAAACTCAAGAAATAGTCAGTCTGCATAATTCTATTTAAAGAACTGAGTTCAGATAAAAATCTTTCAATAAAGAGGCCCAAATGGCATCCTTGGTGAATACTATCCAACATTTAGGGAAGAAATTATATGAATTCTACCCACATTCCTCCATAACTCATTTTATGAGGGCAATATTACACTAACTGGACAATGACATTAAAAGGTAAGGAAACTACAGGTCAATATCCCTTATGGACATTGATGCAAAAATACTCAACAATATACCAGCAAAGGAATCTAACAATATTATGGAAATTCAAGGCTGGTCCTACAAAGGAAAATGAATGTGATTCACACACCAACATTATAAAGAAAAAAAAAGACATGATCCTTTCAATAGATGCAGAAAAAACATCTGATGAAACCCAACATTCCATTCATGATTAACAAGTCTCAGGAAACCAGGAATAAAAGGGAATCTCCTCAGCCTGAAAAAGGCCATTTACAAAAATTCTACAATTAACCTACTTAATGGTAGAAGACTGAAAGCTCACCAACCAAGATTGTTGACAGGGCAAGGATGTGTCTGACCTCACCACTGCTTTCACCATCACCTGCAAGGCTAACCAGTGCAGCAGGACAAGGAAAAGAAATACAAGGCATTTGAAAGGAAAATTAGAAAGACTGTAAAGAAAGAAAACACTTATTATAAATAAGCCGCAGACATGATTGAATAGAAAACGCCTAAAAATCTATATAATAGTGGATTTGGTAAGGTATCAGGATACAAGGTCAATATACAAAAATCAACTGTACTTCTAGATATTCACAATGAACAGTCAGAAATTGAAAATTTTGTACGTATACACACAAAGAACACGAACTAGTAACAATATATGTGCAAGATCTGTATGCTAAAAACTAAAAACACTGATAGAAGAAATCCATGACCCACATAAAACAGAGCAATGTGCTGCATTCCTGGATTGGAGGACAAACATAAGGTACCCACTCTCCCTGAACTGGTCTATGCATTCAGTGCAATTATCATCAAAATCCAAGAGGGTGTTTGTGTTTGTTCTCGTCAAGAGGCTGACTCTACAATGTGTAATGGAAAGGTAAAGGAACCAAAATCGCAAAACGTTTTTGAAAAAGAACAAAGTTGATTTACTGACTTAGGGAAAGCTACAGCAACCAAGGCAATGTGATATGGGCGGAAGCGCAAACACAGAAACTAATGGAAGTTTAGAAATAGACTAACACTGTGTCAACTGATTTTCAACAGAGGAGCAAAGAAAACAAATTTCGATCTGTGGTGGATATATAATTTTTATATGTACCATATGTAAAAAGCAACTCAAACGGATCCCAGACCTAAATGTAAAAACTGAGAACTATTAAAGTCCTAAAAAATAAAAGATCTTTGCCACCTTAAGTTAGGCGGTTTCTTAGGACACCAAAAGCATAATATATTAAAGAAAAAGTTGCTCATGTGGACTTTGTGAAAAGTAAGAACTGCTGCTCTTCAAAGAGCTCTGCCAAGAGAAGGAAAAGACAAGCTCAGACTGGGAGAAAATATTTACAGAGCACACGTCTTGCATCAAGATTATAGAAACTACTATCTGGCTAGAAATACAAAAACACAAGTTGGTTTACTAAACCACTTTTCACTTTTTCGGATTAATAAAGATAAAACATGGGATCTTTGTCTATTATTGAGAGTGTGAGGATATGGGTAATCCCATGTACTTGTGACAGAACTTCCAGTTTTGGAAGGAAATCTGACAAGATCTATCAAATCTCAAATATACCCATATCCTTTAATACAGAAACTATATTTTTAGGAATGTATGCTTAAAAATCTTACACTCGGGTACTTCTATTTGTAAAAATGAAAGCAAACATCAGCCCTCACAACAGGGACTGATGAAGTAAATAGCGGATCATCCACCAATGCGAGGCTATGCAGACAGGGAAATCTTGCTTTTAAAGAGTATTCCCATCTGGGGAACTGGTCAAGACACAACATTAAGTGGAGAAACAGAACATACAAACTGCATACAGGATTCCGTTTTCTATGAAAAAGAAAAGACAAGTATGTTTTCTCTGCATGATGAGATTACTGTTGGGTATTTTTCCTTTTCGTACTTCCTGAAAAACATGTATTCAAGATATAGAAGTTACTTCATAAAAGGAAATGGTGTCCCAGAGTTAACTTACTTCAAGTTTGACATAAACCAACATGTAATTCCTGGTCTCCTTGTAAAGGAAAAAGCAAGCATGGCACTTACGGATCGGATTTTGCAGATCACTGGGCAGACTGTGATTGACAGCCCAAAACTCTTTTCTAACTTCCTTTTTGTTGCTTCCCCAGTAAGATATGACCATGACAGACATCGTAACTGACACGTGGGATCCCCCTCTATCAGACTGGGCCCTAAGTTGAGCACTCCTAGTACTCATGTTGAATACTGCTTTTATCTGGACATAAATACGCTTTGGACTTTCCCTTTATTTGGCTCCCAATTTAATTTTTAATAATTAAGCTCTTACAGTACAGGACTAGAATTCTGTTGATGCATTCTTAAATACCTGCTCAGGACTTAACCAATGCCCCCTAGTGGGAAAGCCCTCAAATAACTTGTTGCTGTTCATAGACTACTGAGCCTAAGTGTAGCTAGAATATTAAAAGAAATAAGTACGAGCTTTCCCCCTCATGCCAGTTTCTTTGCCAGTTTTCTCCTTTTGGAGGAATCTTTGTAGCACCTTCAGTATGATAGGTTCTGTGCTAAAGAGGAACTTTTCACATGTATTAACTTTAAGCCCATAAGGTGGGCACTCCTTTGTTTTTAGGTTTTGTTTTTATTAAGGTGGCCATTTCTTAATGCTTACACAGAGGCAGTCACAGTGCTAATACCATTGTACAATGAAATGCCAAGGAGACACAAAATTTATCATTATGCTTAAAGAAGTACCTTCAGCAGTTGAGAACATCCAAACCTTGTAAATTCACTCATTTGATACTACTACTAGAGTTACAATGTTTTGGCCTCATACACATTTTTACAAAATGAAGCAGGTCAGGTTCCAAGTTTTTAGGGGAAAGAGGTGTGTAAAAAACCTTTTTAGCCATGTAAGACACACACACACACACCCACAGCTTATCAACCAATTGGATAAAGAAGATACCCCATATAGTGGTGCTCTCAAATCCTAAATAAAGTAAATTGACTTGGTTCTCGATTATCTAGCATTCATTTTTCTTTTCTTGGTTTGGTTTTGTTCTTCCAGAAGTGTACAGTACTATCGCCACTTGAACGTATATGTGATCAAAAAAAAAAAAGAGAGATGCTGAAGCAATGCTCCCTAAAAAGGTAAAGATTTATATTCTACTAAAAATACTTGTCAGTAGTGGTTATGTTTCACATATATATTTTCCAAGACTAAAAACCTATTACTTGAAATAAATCCTGTTACACACAAGAACCTGTTTTTTCATATTTCTCATTTTCTTTAGGAATATCTGTAACCAGAATCCTCCTCACATTGAAGGTTTAAAAAGATCCTCACTTTAAAAAACAAAAACAAAAAAAAACCCTCAAAATTTGAAAGGAAAAAAGTGCATGAACATAGTATTTATTCCAAAAGACTAAAGTCTTCACAGAAGAAAGCTTAATATCCAGTAGTTAGTTGTTATATATACTTGTGTTTACACAGTTAGAGATTTATAAAATAACTATTGCCCAGCCACTAAATAGAGATCAAAGGAGATTAACAGAAAATTTTTCCTATTGTAACTTAAAAAAAGAAAAAAAAAAAAAGGTTAAGACAGAAGGGATAGGGTATGAATGTAGATGTCAAGAGAATAGAAGAATACAAGCAATTTGACAAGACTAAGTTTATTCTAAGCAAAATTTTTATTAATAAAAAGATTAACCATGACCATATGAGATGAGTGGCTGGGCTTAAGAGTTTGCTACATCAAATAAATTAAGAATTGATACTTCAGAATATCATTACAATTTATAATAGCATTCCTTTATAGAGGCATTTTAATTTTAGCAATGTTTCTCTTAAACATAAAAAACTAACCCTTAGTGTCATGGGTGAGAATCATTATAGCTACTGCTGAATCAAAAGAGAACTTCCAAGAGCTGTTTGGTGGTATTACCTCAAGACCTATACCCGACCTTTAGGGAAACAATCTTCCAAAAAGATCTGGAACACTGCCTGATCAGAGACGAGTATCAGCGTTTGATACTGTGGCAGGAGGATATCCCACTCCAAGTCAAATGTGAAGAATAAATAACACAAATGAATGCACCCAAGACCCCAAAATAAGTTAGTAAAAGTGCCATTACTTTAAGAATTATCAGACATACCATGTGTTTAAATACAAATTCAAATTTGTTAAGTCCAAAAGATACAGTAATTTTATTACATAAAATTTCTCCTGTGTGCTAAAAATGTTAACTTACAAGAACATAATATTTGTATAACTGTAGAGGGAGTTATGGTCGAATTGTCTAATCATTTTTCATTGATGAGAATAGAACAATAGGTAGTGGACAGAGAAGCAGCACTCAGAGTCCTTGAAAATTCAAGGTTGTCTATTACTGCTCAGCCAAAACACACTAACCATTCTCTAATAATATAAATGCCTACTCAATTTATATTTTTAAAAATAAAGTCCATTTGTTTCTCCATTAAAGCTTCTGCAAGACTGACAAAGGTACATTCTACCTATTAAAAATAGGAGTACTCTTCATCTTTGGATAGGGAAATGTAATCATATACAGATTACTAAATTTTTATTTGAGGCAGCTGTTGGGAGTCCATTAAGCACTTTTTCAACACTGTACCTTTAAAGTTTGTCTTTAATATTAATACTTTGGAAAATCAAAAATAGAGGAAAAACATCTATGGCAAAGTACATTTCATTCAGATTTGAAAGCAGTAAAATACAAAAAAAAAATAGTGCAGTGTCAATTTTATCTCTGTAAATCACTTGAGGATAGTTTTATGATTGAATGACAAAAAAAGTTTTAACCTGTTAAAAAAGTTTTTTAAGTCTTTGACTTTAGTAAGGCAAAAATGAAATTAAGCACTGTAAAAAGACTTTAAAAATGAAGTTCTACAAATTTGGTTCCCATTTACAACAATTTCATTAACAGATGAGTTAAGTGTAGATACAATGTATCCAATAATCTTAAAACCACAGTAAAAAAAAATTTCTAGCAATTTATAGATTGTGAAATCCTTAGTAATACCAATATATATTCAAAACATGTTCATACAGAACCAAGACCTCTCTTTCTCCATGTAAAAGAACACTTGTTAAAGATAATTAACAAAAATACCAATTAAACAATGGAAACTCATTTTCATTTCACTGCGCCCAAAAGTATGACACAAAATATTGGCTTAAAGAGGTAGATTAAAAAGAAAAAAGAAAACCAGATTCTCCATTCTTTGTCACTTTTATTCAGTAGTAGTATTTTTTTCCTTATTTTCGGTGCCAGACACGGCAAGGAGTGATTACAGCCAACTGTTATTAAAACATTTGTTCGCAACATATACCCCCTTTACCACTGACCCCAAACTGACTCATTTTGTGTGCTTTCGTTCTTTCTTTTTTTTAATATACCACCACCAAGACTGGGTGGAGGGGGCAAGGGTAAAAGAGATGAAGGGGTAGAGTCCAGGAGGCCAGAAGAGGAGGAATGCTACAAGCCACAGTAAGAATGAGCTGTATTTAATTTAAAAAAGGGGGAGGGGTGTACCCCACAAATGATACAGTAATGAGGATACACAATTAAATCCCATAAGCATGACTGAAGGCTTTCACTGTGTTTGACGTCATCACAATGGAAGGCATAAAAAGTGGAGTAAATCAATGTTGATACAGTCCAATCTAGTCCATTAGGCAAGATGGTGCAAGAAGTCATTTAAATTAAAAGTGCCCTACCCTTACCTACATGGCTAGCAGACATGGAGAACACCACAGTGATGAATCCACGGAGATTTCTCCATGTAGCTATAAAAAATGTGTTGTCGAATGGCACATTGTCAAACACTGGAAAGGGGCGCCACAATGGACCTCTCTCTTTTTTAGGTACGAATGCTAGATTCAACTATCTCAACTAAGCAGGAAGTGGGCTCTTCTGCCGGGAATGCCAACCCTAATTCACTTTGTCTTGAAATATATACAGATTGTTTGTAGTAGCTACAGCAATGATATTTTCCTTGGGGTGCCAGGCTGTATGAAGGATTTTCTTGTTGAAGTCTAGGCTGTCAACACTTATTTCATCTTTCTTTCGCTTGCCACTTGCACACACTTTGCGTGGCTTCAGAACCGTGCGAGGTTTGTTGTTTTCCCGTGATGCTTCTAGGGTTATGTCTCGCTTTGTGTTCCTGTCAAACATTCTGAAGAAATTATTGTAAGATCCGGTCATGACAACACTACAAAAGTAAACAGAGGACGCAGTCAAATGAGTGAACAAAAGTTTATTTCCGGTAAAATGATTCAGTGATGAAACCTAGCCTATTACCCCACAGGAAATAGCTACTTCAAGCTGATCTGGATTTAGGGTGTTGATCTGCAACACCAACCCAGGGACCAATTATTCAAATAAACCAGTACCAGTCTGGTACTAGTTAGTGGTAGTTAACTTGATTTCTATTAATGGCTACTTTTCATGACTACCAAAAACTATCACCAAAGTTGAAAGTATTCTCAAGAATAGCTTAAGTTAGTAGTACTGAAATAACCTCTGCTGAATGTAATTTTGCAACTACAGGCTTTATGATTAACCAAACCAGTAGCTTCCTGAGATACCAACCGACTGTGGGATTCACAGGTTCTAAAAACCCTTCAAAATTCATGGTATATAGCTGTTCATAAGAAACCAATGCTTCACTTTGTGACTTAAATTATAAACTATAGAATTTGTTTCCAGGATGTTGTCTGGTTGGGATAATGCTATCTTATGAATGCTTGTAAGAAATCTCCTCTGGGATGTCTGGGTGGCTTAGTCCGTTAAGCATCTGCTTTGGGGTCAGGTCACGATCCCAGGGTCCTGGGATCGAGTTCCGCACTTGCTCAGTGGGGAGCCTGCTTCTCCCTCTACCTACAGCTTCCCCTGCTTGTGTGTGCTTTCTCTCACGAATAAAATTTTTAAAAAATCTGAGAATATTAAGAAAAAAATTTATATTCTATACTCTCTTAACAGGAAATCATTTTACCTATTATTACATTATGTACACCTTAAGCATTTTTTGGGGGGACAAATATTTTTAATAGTATCCGTTTAAAGAGCTGCCGAATTTTAACACTACCCAGGATAGCTCTGTCAGTGCAACTTTCCATCCATCACTGCTCAACATTTGCTAAGTTTTAAGTACTCAATAAGCAAAACCTCACAAATTTGAAACTGTTAATTTAGAAAGGGTCTGGTGCTACTATTACTTACCGTGTTCTTCCCACATGGTTTAAATTATTATTGTAAATAAGATTATAGAATATCAAGGAACTGTCTAAAGTAATGCTTGAAAACGACTAATTACAAGTATCATACATTATATAGGTCATTCATGAAATACAAGTGATTACCATCTATTCAGTAATGTCAGTTCCTCCAAAGGACACTTGACAACATTTTAATCAAACTCAAACTGGTGCATCTATCTGAGGGTAATAAAACTGTATTTCTTTTAAAATGATTTATTTAATTTGGATTGGCATCCCCATATTATTTGAATTTGTGAGGTATTAATAATTAGGACACCTAGGTCTATGGCTATTTGTAAATTTTAAAAGGTTTTGGTAGGTCAGCATTTCTGTGGTATACCTGCCCAAAATGTATAACCTGAATCAAATCACGAGGAAACATTCGGTAACACTCAAATTAAGAAACCTCCTATGAAATCATTGGCCTTTCAAAAATGCCACAGTCGCAGAAGACAAGGAAATCATGAACTACTGCTCCAGATTAAAAGAGAACAAGATAGGACAACTAAATGTTACATATACTTTGGACTGGATAGTTGACTGAATTTTCTTCTGTTAGGAAGGACATGGCTGAGAGGGCTGGTGAAATTTTAATGGGCTCTGTGGAATAGACGGGAGGACTGCACCAACAGGAACCGTTCTGCTTTAGATGACTGCCCTGTCATAATGTAGGAGACTCTTACCTCTTAGGAAATATTCATTAAAAAGTTTAAGGGCAATGGGGCACCATGTTTGGAGTTTACTCACAATTGGTTCACAAAGTATGTGCGTCTATTTGCATGTCTTTATAGAGACATATATAAAGGAAGAGAGACTGACACAGCAAACAGTAACAGGAGAACCTGAGTAAGGGCTAAATAAGACTGTGTCACTCTTAACACATTTTCTCCCGTTTGAAATTATTTCAAAACAAGTTTTTAAACAGTAAGAGAAATCAAGAATTTCTTTTTGAGGGGCGCCTGGGTGGCACAGCGGTAGGGCGTCTGCCTTCGGCTCAGGGCATGATCCCGGCGTTATGGGATCAAGCCCCACATCAGGCTCCTCCGCTATGAGCCTGCTTCTTCCTCTCCCACTCCCCCTGCTTGTGTTCCCTCTCTCGCTGGCTGTCTCTATCTCTGTCAAATAAATAAAATCTTTAAAAAAAAAAAAAAAGAATTTCTTTTTGATAGTGGAAAGTAACTTAAAACTGCCAACGGTAAGTTTCAACGGCGTGAGGAAGAGCTGGTGTAGGAGTGCAGCAGAGCCTAGTGTATCAATTTCTTTCTCTTCCTGTCTGCAAATTTCTCCTTTCTCTTCTTCCCTTTCCTTCTTCCTTCTTGAGGCCTCTCAGGATTAAGTAGTGGTATTCAAAAGCAAAGCCTGCTTGTTCTGAGTCTAGGTTTACTGTGGCCAGCCTATTACTAGGTGTCATGTGAGATTCAGATAAAGATAATATTAAAAATCCCACCAAAGATAAATGATCCAAGTTCTAGCATCCTCTATAACACAGAACATCATGATACTTGAATGTTATCAAGCTTCATTGATTAAACTACTGTTAAATAAAAAGTACCTCTAATGACCTGGAAGGCAAGTTTAAGTAATTCCAAAATTGTGTTTTCTATTTTTTGTTCTACTGGAACACAATAAATGGTAAATAAATATTGATAAGGAAAAACTGAAAGATTAAGACTTATTTGTCCTTGGAAATAATGGTACACATTTTCATGATACAGTAAAAATGAATCATATAACGTGGCAAAGTTGAGGATTATAAAAACCCTAATTACTCATGGTAATATGGTTTAAAATATATATAGTAATTACCAATTCTATAAGATATTAATGTGGTATCTGGAAACACTAGTTTAACATTCTAAATGAAATATCCACTGCCTAAATATTTCTCAAAAGTTTCATAGATGAACCACCAAACTGAAATTTCACCATTTTAACTGTTGGCATGCCAAAAATGTCATTGATCTGGTTCATAAAAGGGAAATATTTAAGGATATTTAAATCATAATTTAAGATATCTAGGTTTTTTGTGTATTTTCATATTTACTAATGAAACATGATGTTAATTTTTATCTGCTATTATTGCTATAAGATTACTGAATTTATTTCATGCAAACTGGGGGAAAAATGAAGTGAGGATTTGTAATTTATGTCAATCATATTAGAGAAGTGAAATAGCACATTTCTTTCCTCTACTGAAAGGCACATTTGAATGCGAAGTTCAAATTAAAATCAATTACCTGTCAGATCCATTCCAACAACATTCAAATTTGTCAAATATGCAGTCATTTTCATACAGTGAACAAAGTTTACTTCTGAGGTATTCATGAACCTGGGTTTTAAATATAAATATATTATTATAGATATACTAATTTACACCTCAGGATCTGCTGATATTAGGAAAATATTTAAACAAGTCCCCCCCCCTTTTTTTAAAAGGAAAATATAGACACACATACATATGCTGTAATCTTAGTAAAATTCAACTCTCTTAGTAACAAACAATAAAGGCATTTTATCCTTTTCACAAACAAATGAGGCCCCTTCCATGAACATATATTTTCCTACTGTAGGACAGAGAAAAATACCCTTTGGGACATGACACATGAACTCCTTTTAAGCTGGACTAAAATATTTAGGCTAAAATACATTTGAAAACGGTACAGATAAGAGAATAATTATAGACTATTATAGCAATAGTTGAATATGTCAACACTTGGTTTTCTCAGTCCATTAACTGCTGATAAAAAAAAAACTCAATATTATGTTTTACTTCCTTTTTAAATACCACTTTCTGGGCATAAATAACTGAAGCCTACATTATCATTAAAGTGCCTATGCTATGCACAGCATGGCTGTGCCCTGGTTTGTTGATAAATTATAACTGACCCTTGAACAGCGTGAGGATTAGGGGTGCTAATCCTCCTGCACAGTCAAAAATGCACATACAGGGGCGCCTGGGTGGCAGAGTCAGTTAAGCATCCCACTCTTCGTTTTGGCTCAGGTCATGATTTCGGGGTCATGAGATGGAGCCCAATGTCAAGCTCCATGTGCAGGGTGGAGTCTGCTTCAAATTCCCTCCCCCTTCCCTCTGCCCCTCCAGCTCATGCTCTCATCCTTTCTCTCTCTCTCTCAAATATATCTTTTTTTTTTTTTTTAAGATTTTATTTATTTGTTGGATAGAGACAGACACAGCCAGCAAGAGAGGGAACACAATCAGGGGGAGTGGGAGAGGAAGAAGCAGGCTCTCAGTGGAGCAGGAAGCCCGACGCGGGGCTCTATCAGGACCCTGGGATCACGCCCTGGGCCGAAGGCAGACGCTTAACAACTGAGCCACCCAGGCTCCCCTCTCTCAAATATATCTTAAAAAAATAATCCACATATAACTTTTGACTGCCCGAAACTGAACTACTAATAGTGTACTGTTGTCTGGGGAAGTCTTACTGATAACATAAGGTTAACATGTATTTTGTATATGTAATATGTATTATATACTGTATTCTTATAATAAAGTAGGTTAGAGGAAAGAAAATGTTATTCAGAAAATCACAAGGGAAATACATTTGCAGTACTCTATTATTTTTATAGAACAAAATATCCATATATAAAGTGAACCCATTCAGTTCAAACTATGTTGTTCAAAGATCAATTATAATATAGTTACTCAATGTATGCATCACTGAAAAAATCATATCACTTGATACTCCTCAAAGAATATCAAAACTAATGAAAATGTACCTGTTTTTTGAAGTATAATTCAGTAGTATTTCACAAGGGGATAAACCAAAAAATAAGTAATGGTATTTAGAATGTATTCTGAGAAATAATGCAATTCAATATTAACGCTGCTAAATTACAAAGCAGGAAAGTTTCAAAGCTTTTGTTGTGACAGGGTGGCGGGGTTGTCTTGAACTTACTAACCGTTTTTACTTAAATAGAGAGCCTTAAAAAAGAACTAATGATAGAAAAGAGTAGGTACCTTCTAAATGCTTAGAATTCTCTATTCTTTTGAAACAATCTAAAGTCATTTTAAGTGTCCATTTCAACTTTCAAGTATAATAGAATGATTCGGGCCATGTATATGTGACATTACGTACATATCTGTTGTTTTTTTTTTTTAAAGATTTTATTTATTTATTCAACAGAGATAGAGACAGCCAGCGAGAGAGGGAACACAAGCAGGGGGAATGGGAGAGGAAGAAGCAGGCTCATAGCAGAGGAGCCTGACGTGGGGCTTGATCCCATAACGCCGGGATCACGCCCTGAGCCGAAGGCAGACGCTTTAACCGCTGTGCCACCCAGGCGCCCCTACGTACATATCTGTTAACACTGAGGAACTGCAACTCAGGTAGGGTCAGGACAGGAGGCAAAAAATTAACAAAATCAAAATACCCTTGAGTCACACACAGCTCAGCAAGATGCTTACATAAATTCAACAACTGCTGAATCTCCACACATTGAGTATAAAATGTGACTCTACTCTGAATCACTAATTCAGCATAAGCAGAAAAACTGTAAATTTGGTAAATCACAACAATTCAGCAAAGTTTTAGAATGTACATACAAGGGTTTCTCACCAATTTTAAGAATGAAGTTAAGATTCAAATCAATTACTCTCAATGGCAACTGGGGGTGGTGGTGGTGGTGAGAAACACCAGGAGACAGATCACAATCTTGGAAGTTACACAAATGTAATTTGAAAACAAAGCAGTATCTTATCTCTTTGCTTTTGTTTCAACATAGCATTTATTTTAAAATTTCAAATACCATTAAGGAAGAGTCTTAAGTAGTTTATATTTGTCAAACAGGATTAAAAGGTTTGAAAAACAACATTCTAATTTTATGGAAAACACACAACATAAAGAAGGTACCGTTTATAAATTCTGTATTCTTAAAAACAGTGTTAAGTGTTTTCCACACTGTAGTCTAGGGCTTACCCCAGGTTTCTGCTTGCCCCCCACCCTGTCCCTGGTTATGCATGTCTTTATTCTCTTCTACAGAAGAAAGGGATAGGGGATGGGATCAATGGTAGTCGCTGGCTGACAAGAAAAGAACGCAGACCTAACATCTTACAACAGACAGCCAAGCACCTAAAGCCATCTGCGGGGCTTTCAAGCCCTTCTCCTTTAGCCTAAGACAACAGTTACAAGCCAAAGGGCAGAATGCCAGTCTATTTGACTGGGCATGCCAAAGTTAAGCTCTAGTTCAACTACTACTGCACATATTCCAACTAGGACATGTCCACTAGGACTGGCCATTCTCCCTAATCCTCTTCCCCACCTAGACCTTATTAGGGTACTCTTCCCTCCTCACTTTAAATGCAGACAGCGGTGCAGAAAAAAGTTGTCAATACTGAACCAAGCTGGTAGCAAAATCACACTTTAACTGAATAGACAACACAACCTATAAAAGTATATATAAAATTAACATATGGAAAAGCAACATACTCATGGATCTCTGAAGGAAAAAGCCTAATAAGGGTCAACCATGCTGTATTGGGATTAACACATTGTACAAAATCCTTCTCTATGAAGACTTAGAAGTAAATAGGCTATATACTAATTGAAAGAAAAAACTGCAAATACCTGGTATGTTTCCACAGGCCTGTTTTCCATATTTAAGTCCCAAATTTTGACTGACAAATAGTCTCTAGTCATCATATATCGACCACTATGGCTGAATTTTACATCAGAAATAGAGGAGATGATTTCAGAAAAAAAAGACCTGTTACTGGGATCTTCAGGTTCTTCAAACACTAAAAACAAGCAAAAAAAAAAAAAAAAAAGGGCAATTTGTGTAATATTCTGGCTTGGACAAAGCACTTGCTGAGACAACCATTCACAAACTTCCTAAGAGTGAGCTAGAGATGACAGACTAGTGCAGAACCAAAAAACATCTCTCTGACTATAAGAACATAACCTCCCCTGAAAGTTTCTTAAGGGGAATGATTTAACTTTGACACTGAAGATACAAAAGTATACAGTATACTCCTAGTCCTACAGCTGATTTAGCAGAACCAGGAACAGACAGGACGTCTGATGCCAAAGTACCCGAGGTTTGTAGGTTCTGCAGAAACCTCAATGACTTTGCCTGTACTGTCACTGCAAGGGAACACAACATCCAAATTTACACCAAGTTTTATTTTTTTTTAGTGGCCAGGTAAAACTGTTTTGGTAACAGGAATGTACCAATTTTCATGAGTTTTAAAAATACTCAACACGAAGACAATAATAATGCAACCCCTTAATTTCTTAACCCAGTGCTTTTTCAAACTTTTTTTTTTAACCAAGGAAATCTCTTCTCAAAGAACAACAAAGGGAGAGCAGGAGGAAAAGAGAAAAGGAAGGGAAGGAAAAAAAACTCTACTTGAATAAAGAGCTGGAGAGCCCAGCCCCAAGATCCCCCCAAATAATATTCCATTTAAAAATATATCTACTGGGACATCGACAGACATGCTCCCAAAAGAGCCTTTAATGTTCTTCCAGTAGAAAAACCTACAATGCCTCATGTGGAGTCAGACAGCTTACCAAAGGGTACAGAAGGCCCTGGGCACACAGGTTTTCAGACTTTTAAACCTATCTAAATGTAGTCATCACATCTGATGCTAGTTTCAAAAAACAGAAAATGTTATCATTCAAAAAAAAGACGGAGTACACTTACGTTTAGAATGCCTATCACAGAGGGCAGAGGCCCGCATGTCACATAACCGAATAGTTCCTTTACTGCTGCTGTATACAAACGTGTTGCAGCTGTTTGGATGGAATTCTGCTGCCGTAATCACCTCTGTTAGCTCTTCCATATTGGCAGGCTTGATATCCACAATATCTGGATAGCATTTTATTAAGGAATTTCCACTTAGAAAAAAGGGCAAATATAATTTTACATTTCTCAAATCTAAAATTCATCCATAAACTTAAGCACAAGTATTAATTCTGAATTGCAATCTACTCCTTACAGGGAGTATAAATCCCAGAGGGATCAAAACTGCTACTGCGTGGAAAAAAATCTTAGAAGAAACCATGTTAGAATGTAGACGGGCCTCTTTTTCTGAGTATGATACAAATCCCAGAAGCCATAAGGAAAAGACTGATAAGTTTATCTTCCTAAATATTAACACGACTAAGTGTATGTTCTAAAGAAAACAGAAGTAAAAAACTTCAAGGGGGCACAAAAGAGGAACCTATTTGCACCACAAAGGAGTGGATTCACTTAAAATAAAAAAAGGTGTTTTTAAAAACAAAAAGAAATATAAGTGGTTGATAAATAGGACTTTTCACTAACTAGACTGGTAATGGTGCAGGGAACAGGCTCTTTTATATACTGTGGGTAGAATATGAATTATAGTAAATTTTTCAAATGATGTCTATTTAAAAATACATGTAACATTAACACTAGCAGTAATAACTGCAAACATTTATCAAAACCTTTTTAAAAAGATACTTAAAACAAATATATTTATAAACAATCTTGGATTTATAGGTATACAGTATATCATGTATGCCAGGTATGTCTGTATCACACACTTGTACAGAAAAATCTCAGAAGCATAATATAAACAATGAAAATGGCGTCTGGAGAATATTTCAATTGACTTTATACCACCATGCATCATGACTTGTGTGAATTTCTTTTGCCAACCTTACTAAAGAATATTTTTAGAATTACGTTTTTGATAAATACTCCACAAATTTGTTTTATAAAATACTCAACCATTAAAAAAAGTTTTTATAGGTACAATTGTATTTAATATACATAGTATTACAGCAAAGTATTTAGTACTAAGTACTAAACTTACTATAATAGTACTTAAAATTCCAAGAATCCTATTTTTAAGTCAGTACATTATGTTCTTTATCAAAGAACTTCCCCCACTGTTTAATCATTTAAACACAAAGAAAAAGTGGTATAAAGTAAGAAGCTACTTTTAAAGAGAAGGAATAAAAATACATGGAGAGATGAAAAGCCTTCTTTACCAAACACCAAAACAAAGAAACCAAATGGATACTAAAACTCCTGTCTGTAATCTCCAGATGCCAAAGATTAATCCGTAAATCGTCTGCAGATAAATATGTTTCATAATCACTATTAATAGAAATTGAGTTGATGTGATATGTATGAGCATTGGCAAATATTCTTCGTGGACTGGCCTCAACCATTAGGTCCATGGGCCTAAAGACTGGCACCTGTCAATAAGACACATGAAAAACGGTCATTACAAAATGCTCACTACTTACAATGGCACTTAAGGTTCAGTTCTTTATCCTAGTTTTTGAGGGAACACTAACATTACACAGATTTAGCTTTATAAAGCAACTGATGTTGATCCTTGAAGTGTTGAAATGAGAAGAAAAATAAATTATCTGGTTAATTACCTTCTTTTATAGATAGCAATACTATTAGAATTTGTTGTGCTTTCTAGTTCCAATCTTTTGCTGGAGACTCGCAAAGCTAAGTGTTTCTGGTTTGAACAGGCTAAGAAGGAAATTAGCCCAGAGCATCTAATTCTTGGTACTTCTTAGCAGCAACTAGAATATCTGGTCCGTTTCCACCCACTTTTTTATCTCCGAAGAAAATTAATCTTGATACTTAAGGTTGTACAGCTGACATTCAAACCATGAGGGCAAAAGAGAATGTGGCATTGTATAAAACAATCTTGCACTGGGTCCTGGGTCAGCCCCTGGCACAGAGAGACCTCTATGTGGTATATGGTTATTTAAAACGGGAGTTTTTAATGTCCTATCTGGTTATAAAATTGTTGGGAAGGGGCAGATTATAGTTAATCCTATTCGAGTTCTGCTCAGGATCTAGAATATATGAATATAGAACACTATTTACCAGAATTACCATCATTTTTTCTTAAGTACTTACTCGTAGTGTAGTGACTGTAGTAGGATCTCTATACCTTCCATCTTCCTCTTTCAAGTTATACCCTTCTGGTCTTTTGTCCCTTTCACTGATTTTCCATAATTTTATTGTTTTATCTGGAGAGAAAAATGAAAGAAGTCCTCAAAAAAAGAATACTACTAATAGAAGAAAAACATTTTAAGGCATATTCAAACACGCTATTTCATATTTCACCTAAAGGGATCTCAAGAATAAAATCTCCTAATAAAAAAAAAAAACTTCCTATTACCTGGCATTTAAAAACACATATACATAGAAGTACAGTAATCACAAATTTATAATTAACAGCACTCAAAGTACCATTTTAAAAAAAGATTTTATTTATTTATTTGACAGAGAGAGAGAGAGCGAGAGCACACACAAGCAGACAGAGCAGCAGGCAGAGGGAGAGGGCGAAGCAGGCCCTCCACTGAGCAGAAAGCCTGACATGGGGCTTGATCACAGGACCCTGGGATCATGGCCTCAGAGCCGAAGGCAGAGGCTTAACCGA
Organism: Ailuropoda melanoleuca; assembly: GCF_002007445.2. Lineage (NCBI taxonomy): Eukaryota > Metazoa > Chordata > Mammalia > Carnivora > Ursidae > Ailuropoda > Ailuropoda melanoleuca. The sequence goes on from NC_048222.1 coordinate 71,885,582, forward strand.
CTGAGGCACCCAGGCAGCCCTCAAAGTACCATTTGATATTAAAATCAAGTCAGAGCCAGGTCCTTATCCTTTAAAAATAATTAAAGGAGAGGAAGGGACAAGTTGTGTTTGTGTGTTATGTGTGTAAGCACCTCATGTCTGTAAGTACAAACACACACATGTATGTACTTAATATTTTTAAAAAATAAAACAGCAGTTATTAATACAGCCTATTATTTAGAATAAAAATGATAAAAGAGTATCTATGTCTCCCTTGGTCCCATACTTCCTAGCAGATCCCACCAAAGACTCCACAAATTCCTTCATAGACTGGATGCCTCTGTTCATATCTATCTTCCCCTGTTGTGTTAGGGATTCAAGTCAAGTTAGTCAGGGTCTGAAAAAAAAAATGACCAATTAAAAGCTATGTCCCCAAGTTCTTTAAGACACAGTTCCTAGGTATCAAGAATATATTGAATAGTATTTTTTTAAATAAACACTTATTTGGAGTAAATTTAGAGTAAAGTTGCAAAGATAGTCCAGGGCGTTTCCATTATACCCAATTTTTCTAATGTCAACATCGGCAACCATGCTATATTTGTTAAAACTAAGAGAGTAACACTGTACATTACTACTAACTAAACTCCAGACTTTACCCAGAATCCACCAGGTTTTCAACTAACATCCCTTTCTGTTCTAGGATCCAAACAACACTGTATTTAGTTGTCAAGTTTCCCTAGTCTGACTTTTAACAATTTCTTAGACTTTTCTTAGTTTTCATCATCCTGACAGTTCAGAGAACCAGCAGTGGGGTACTGCAGAATGTCTCAAATGGGTATGTCTCCTGTTTTCTCATGATCAGACTGGGATTACTGGTTTTTAGGGAGAATACCAGAGGTGAAGTGAAGGTATACATGGTATCAACATGACTTTTCCACTGGTGATGAGAGCTCTGTTCACTTGGTTAAGGCAGTATCTGCCAGGTTTCTCCACTGCAAAGTTATTTATTTCCCCCATTGCCATACTCTAGTCTTTGGAAATGAATCTCTAAAATCCAGTCCACATGTAAAGAATTAAATTACAGTCCTTATAAGGAGGAGCATCCATCCATATATTTGAAATTCTCCTGTAAGAAGCATCTCCTCTCCCTGCTTATTTATTTATTCAACTATTTGTTTATTTAAATCATTATGGACTCATGCATGTTTATTTAGTACTTTTGTTTTAATCTTCAAATTGCATTCATATAAAAGAATCACATTCTTAATGGTCCTTTCATAAGCCAATGGGTACAATTTTAAAAAATAGTGTATAGAGGCACTTTCTAAAATGTTGTCACACTTCTAGGGACTCCTCTAGTCCTGCCACCTCTCTCTGCCTGGTAGTGAGGAGGGTGCTAGCCAACCCTGTGGATACCCTTTGCAAGAATAAAGTGTAAGCAGAAAAAAATGCTAACTTTACTAACCTGTAATCTACTACTTTATCTACACCCTAGTAATCTTGTTTAGAGTTATCTTACAGTTAAGTCATATGTGTTTTCTATGTGCTATGTCTAGGTAAAGATTTATGTATTTTAGGATATTCTACTTATCCCCAAATGTAGTAAGCAAGCCTAAACTCTTAATTTTGGGAGTAATTATCATCTAAAAATAAGGATGAAAAGCTTGCCCTTGCCCAGTCCCCACAACTGTCTTATGGCCTGTACAAATTCATCATCCTTACCAAAGATCCAGAAAAAGAAATCACAATGTACTTATCAAACTTTTCAAACAAGATATAATTAGTTTATGGTTCCTAATAGTGTTTTAGGAAGAAAAATTTTTTTTTAATCATGAAAAACTGGGTAAACAGATTTTTAAAACATATTACACTTTTTTAAAACACATTTTTTAAGTGATAAAATTTGTCACAAGAGGTTAAAAAAATCTGGGCGCCTGGGTGGCTCAGTTGGTTAAACGTGTGCCTTTGGCTCAAGTCATGATCCCAGAGTCCTGGGATTGAGTCCTGCATCTGGCTCCTTGCTTGGTGGGGAGTCTGCTTCTCCCTCTGCCCCTGCCCCCAGCTTGTGTGCTCGCTCGCGCTCTCTGTCAAATAAATAAAATCTTAAAAAAAAAAAAAGGTTTAAAAAAATTTAATAACATAAACACAGGATAGAAAAGTACTGTACAATTTCAGTGCAATGCTTAGGAAAAAGGCAGGTCAGAAATAAAATATTTTAGTAAGTATAACAAATTTTTTTAAAAAAATCAAAATTCTTGAGCTGTAGTAGTGACTTTTTTAGCTACAATATTGGCCTATTGGAGGTACGTGACAATAATCAAACTCCACAGAACTGCACGCAAAATTACATAAATATACATATTTATATAAAGGGATTGGATTCCTCAAAGAAATGTGTCATTTCCAAAAGGTTAAGAACCACTGCTCTATGGTGTTTCTTCCCCACACTGTCAATACTAACAAGTAAAGGGGGCCTGGGTGGCTCAGTGGGTTGAGCATCTGTCTTTGAATCGGGTCATGATGCCAAGGTCCTGGGATTGAGCGGAGTCCTGAGTTGGGCTCCCTGCTCAGCAGGGAGTCTGCTTCTCCCTCTGCCCCTCCCTCTTCTCATGCACACTAGCTCTCTCTCTCTCAAATAAATAAATAAAAGCTTAAAAAAAATACTAACAAGAGGGTTCCAGAAGTCCAAAAGTCCCAGTGTTCCTCTCACCATAGAAAAAGGATTGGGACAGGGAAGACCACGCTACCAAGTTTCCTTTGTGGGAATGCAGTTTTATTATTAAAAAGATTCTTATTAACAAGCTGTTAAAACATAAGGCATTTACTAGTAAACTTTGTATTACTCATATATTCAAGACCCATGGTCACCAGGTTAGAGGTGGACGTTTTTGCAACGTGGAAGAGTTGAGGAGAACGCAGAGAAAGCAAAAGGAGATGAAAGAGAAGGAGAACAGTCACCTGAAGAAACATTAAATGAACTAAAGTTGTAAGGAGGGCACTATGAAGTTGTTTAAGTAAAACTGAATTGGGAAACACTGGACAGTTTATGAAGACCATGGAAAGCCAACGCAAAGGCAAAAGTAAGATTACTTTTGGTCAATCGAAGGTGATATGTTTAGTCCTATTTTCTACCGATCTCCCATAGGAGAGTTCATCTTTTATGAGTGGAAAGGCCTGTTACATGTGGGGGGAGGAGATATTATTATACTCAATCTCATAGAGACAACTATACCAAATAATATAAAATTATTACTTAGATTTAAGAGACGTTGACATTCTCCTATGATTACGTTCTTTCTTTTTAAACAATAAAGCTTTCCAGATACAACTTTAAGTTTTAGTCCTTCCATCCTTTTCCCATTCCGCCACATCCAGACATAGCAGTCTGCAAAATTCCTACGCTTGTTCTATCCTTCCAAAGTGGGCTCTATTTTTTAGCACAAATGAAGTAACATAGCCCCAAATAACTGTATTTTATTTAGTATTCATGAACAGTTAACAACAACAACACAAGACAGAAACCTAGAATGTGTTGTGCAGTGCCCTTTAAAATAATCTGTATTATTAATCAAGGACTTAAAATTTACTTGGTAAACCTATTTGGGAGATACTGTTGTTTCCGTCTACAGAAAAATACTACATAGAGTCACATACCCAAGACCCAACCGCTGGAATTCCCAGTGGTCTCTCCATCTACTGAGCCTTTGTAGAGTTTACTGTCTAGAAAGGCTCGCATGGTTAAACACTGCCTTGCTTATTTCAAATCAGAGAGCACGTGTAAACCTGCATGGAAGACACACGTGGGTATCAACGGAGAAGTGAAAGGTAATAAAGATTAAATCCATAAATGAATTGAAATGGGATTTGTTTCCAAACAACACTGAGAAGGAGGGGAAGCAGAAGTACCTGAAAAGGCAACTGGCTATGAACTGAACTGCTGAAGCTGGGTGATGGGTATGTAGGGCTCCCTTATCCTATTTCAGCCTTTATAAACATTTCTCTAAGGAAAGTAATTTATCCCATAAGTAGTGAACTGCCAAAATTATTACGAATACCCCAATACATGAATTATATATGTCCCAACACACTTACCTGGGGCATTTATTTCCAAAAGTAGAAACCATATAAATGATAAGACTATATATGATTTGATGTGAAAGAGCAGTATTGGAAGTGCTATTTGAAATAGCTCAGTTTACCATATAAATTAAAACTGAACCAAGATTAGAAGCCAACATACGACATATATAAACAGAATTCCTCCATCTATAATGCTCTAAGTCATAAGCTTTAAATAATTTATTTTTCTTTTAATAAGGAGAAGAGAGGCAAATGCAGTGATGTGAAAAGAGAGGGGGTAAAGGGTTTTGGAGGGATGGTTGGGGAGAGCTTTGACAATCAGAAAAATGGGCACTTTTTTTTTTTTTAAAGATTTTATTTATTTATTTGACAGATAGAGACAGCCAGCGAGAGAGGGAACACAAGCAGGGGGAATGGGAGAGGAAGAGCAGGCTCCCAGCGGAGGAGCCCGATGCGGGGCTCGATCCCAGAACACCAGGATCATGCCCTGGGCCGAAGGCAGACGCTTAATGACTGAGCCACCCAGGCGCCCCAGAAAAATGGGCACCTAAAAGGAAGCAAACATGTATGGTGTCAGCTAGTAACACCATTTTATGGAATGCACTTCTAAGAACTTGATAGAGTGGGTGATGAGGCCTAAACGGGATGAAAGGGGCACTTGGCATTTTCCACCATGTCACCCCAGAAGTCTCCTGAGTTTACAATCAGCAAATGGTAAAGAATGGTAAGGTCTAGGTTCTAAAATCTGATTTCATTAATAGTGCCTTATACCAGCCTCAAGAAGATTTAGTTTCAATTTTTACAGACTATGGCTAACCATAACCTGGAAGTCCCCTTCAATCACTCTAATGGTTCTCTTCAGACCCAAGCCCCCAATGATAAAACAAGTCACAACAACCCATATGAAATAAATTTAGAAGAACAAAAAAGAGGGTGCCTGTGTGGCTCAGCTCATGGTCCCAGAGTCCTGGGACTGAATTCCGCATAAGCAGGGAGCCTGCTTCTCCCTGTCCCTGTCTCTCATGAATAAATGAATAAAATCTTTAAAGAAAAAAAAGAAAGAAAGAAAGAAATGTCCTTAAAGTTGTCATAAAGTACTTAAAATTCTGGTAGTCATTACACGATTCTAACTCTTATTTGATAACTTCTGAGCAGACAAAACAATGTAAGAATCTTCTCCCACCCATGAGGCTTGTTGGGAAGAAGGCAGAATGTCGACTCCAGTTTGTGTCCTTATTGAACAATGGACCAAGTAGGAAGAGTGCTCCCCTAGAAAGTATCCTGAAATGGAGACCATCCTTTGATACAGTATTCTGTATTTATAGTTTGAGATACTCCTTGGAGAGTTTAGGCACCCTTTAACATTTATGAGAACTTACTAGGTATACTAGGAGTTACCACATTTACTACCCGTAACAGTGCTATTACATGGATACTACCACCCCCAGTTTGGTGATGAGGAAAATTTGACTGAATTTATAACCTGCCCAAGGCTACTAAGCCAAGAAGTGGGATAATGATACCTTATCTAAATCCAGTGGTAAAGTCCTTGTTTTTTTCACTACAGACTGTGTATGTACCAAAAGAAAACTGATACCTGAGGACTTTTTTCATGGAATTTAAAAACTAGAGGAGAATAAAAAAGGGAAGACAAAAAGGAAGAATTTACACATTCTCTATGGGGAAGACATATTTCCAAGTGTCTATTTGCAGAAATCTCTGAACACCTATTCCTCTTTGTTAAGGGGTAAGTATCCTACAGGACATATGTAGATAAGGGGTATATAAAAGGAAAAAAATTTAACACTTACCATTGGTAGACAATAAAAACTGAGCAGCATTTTTCTGGGGTAACCACCTAATTTTGTTGATCTTTTCTTCTATTTCTAAACTTTTCAAGTAGTCAAACTCTGGTTCATGGCTCTGAAAGGTGCTGTAAACATTATATTCTCCTCTGCTATGAGACTGGATTTTGTTCTAAAATGGAAACAAAAGTATTTGGACCATTGTTGAGAAATATTTCAAAAAACATGCACTTAATTCCAACAGACCTTGCAAAATTCTGGTTAATTACTTGCAACTTAAATACAATTATATGGTTTTTTATATTTAAGGCCTTCAAGGAATAAATAAAACTGCTCCCCCGCAAAAAGGGAAAAGCTAAATAAAGCCCAATAACAATTAAGCCCAATTCAATAGGAAAAGTGACATTAAAACACGGATCAATTTGATTACTAATTTACCATTATATAATGGTAGAGGACTACTGGTAAAAAAAAAAAAAATCTAGGCATCCTTAATGATAGAGCTCATCTAAAAAGGCAATATTAAATAAAATTAAATTAAAAATAAAAAGGGAAGATTAAATAAGACAAGCTTGTCTGAAACAGCTGGCCGCAGCATATTGTCTCTACCCACTTTAGGGTCAATCTTCAATCAGATTTAATATGATGTATTGTCCTCCTCTTCCTTTCTCATGCCTGCCTCTAGGTCATTTCACTGGTGAAAAAATCTTATTTAAGAGCTCTCATCAATATAATGGCATCATCTGACCCTGACTTCCCACCGAAAGACCACTGTTACAGAGCTCTCTTACTCATTAAAGTCCACATTCAGCATTACACAGCAAACCTCATCCCACAAACCCATCAACAAATGCTCCCCTCCTTAAGTAAGCCTTCTTATGAGCCTAGCATACACTGATGATTTATTTCATTTAGTATCAGTGTGAGTGAATACAGTTAAAGCTATTGGATAAAGAGACTACTTGTGAACTTCTTCAGTTAACACTAATACCTTCTCAGAAGTGAGAATTGCAACCATAAAATAACTTATCTTTTAAACCTATTATCACATAATTAAAAATCTTTCCATCAAAAACATTAAAAGTCTAATTCAAAGAACCATCTATGGGAAAATAGTTTATCAAGGAAAGGTATTACTGATAGTCAATTATTTTATTTTATTTTATTTATTTTATTTTATTTTATTTTATTTTATTTTATTTTATTTTATTATTTTATTTTATTTTATTTTATTTTATTTTATTTTATTTTATTTTATTTTATTTTATTTTATATTATATTATATTATATTATATTATATTATATTATTTATTCGACAGAGCTAGAGACAGCCAGCGAGAGAGGGAACACAAGCAGGGGGAGTGGGAGAGGAAGAAGCAGGCTCATAGCAGAAGAGCCTGACGNCTCATAGCAGAAGAGCCTGACGTGGGGCTCGATCCCATAACGCTGGGATCACGCCCTGAGCCGAAGGCAGACGCTTAACCGCTGTGCCACCCAGGCGCCCCTGACAGTCAATTATTTTAAAGTAAAAGTGAATTTATCAAATGAAATGTTTACGATTACCTGATTTTAAGAATGGCTCATTACTTATTATTCTCTCCATACATAAAGAAAATCTTACTGAATCATCATCTTAAAGGCATATTTTTGGTTTTTTTTTTTCCCCAGTAGCTTATCTGGATTGTCATTCATGGTTCCAATTACATTTGAACCCTCTGATAGCAATAGCAATAGCAATTATTAGTAAGTTTGCCAATATTAAGAATGCAGGGCACACTACAAAACATAATCCACAGTGGGGATTAGAACCCTGGTCTCATCACCATACTTTTATACCAAATCAAATAATCCTATCTATTAAATATGTAGATGCTAATATCGCCTTAGAAGAAATTCATAAACCTTCTATGGAAAATTACTGTTTTAAAAGGTTTGTCAGGCAGATGTTGGTGAGGATGCAGAGAAAGGGGAACCCTCCTACACTGTTGGTAGGAATGCAAGCTGGTGCAGCCGCTCTGGAAAACAGTATGGAGCTTCCTCAAAACGTTGAAAATAGAGCTACCCTACAACCCAGCAATTGCACTACTGGGTATTTACCCCAAAGATACAAATGTAATAATCTGAAGAGGCACCTGCACCCCAATGTTTATAGCAGCAATGTCCACAAGAGCCAAACTATGGAAAGAGCCCAAATGTATATCGACAGATGAATGGATAAAGAAGATGTGGTACATACATACACAACGGAATACTATGAAGCCATAAAAAAGCCCAAAATCTTGCCATTTGCAGTGACATGGATGCAACTAGAAGGTATTATGGTAAGTGAAATAAGTCAATCAGAGAAAAACAATTATCATATGATCTCACTGGTATGTGGAATTTGAGAAACAAGGCAGAGGGTACAGGGGAAGAGAGGAAAAAATGAAATAAGACAAAACCAGAGAGGGAGACAAACCATAATAGACTCTTAATTTCAGGAAACAAATTGAGGGTTGCTGGAGTGGAGGGGGGTGGGAGGGATGAGGTGGCTGTGTGATGGACACTGGGGAGGGTATGTGTTGTCGTGAGCGCCGTGTACCGTTAAGACTGATGAATCACAAACCTGTACCCCTGAAACAAATACATTATATGTAATAAATAGTTTGCCATGTTACTCTCCAAAAATACTGTAACAGCAATTCAATTTTTAATATGAATATGAATGCTGTGTTTTGAACTTAAAACAAGAAACTACGATACTATGTACACATCAGGTCCTAGAAGTATAGGGAAATTTAAAACACAGAATCCCTACCTTCAAGTAATCTGTGTAAGTGAAACTTTAGTTAAAAGTAGAAATTAAGGTCCACGTAATTCAGGTAAGCAATATAGAGAACCAAGGGCAAGCATATACAGTTCTCTATGTAAAAACTGGGTCTATATGGGTCACCACACAAAAGATGATAAAAAAGCACAAACATATGAACATATCTTCTAAAACAGAAAAAAACCCCATCATCCTAAAGACTCAGTAATTATTACATGGGTCTAAACATGATCTATTACAGAATACAAAAACAAAATTACAGAGGTGATTAGCAGTCTTAATGGATTTCAAGAAGCGCTGTTTCTTTTCAACAGAGAAAAAAATACATCACACAAGATGAACGTTACAACTAGAGTTAAAGATGCCAGGTTGGGGTCATGTATTAGCATCCATACTCCTGAAACTCCACTAAAATTACAGTGAAATAATTTTTAAAGACAAATCAACAAGAACAAAAAACAGCAGCAGAAACAAATAGAAGAAGCCATAAAACAGATGCATGAATGGAGACTGATTTAGTGGACTGCAGAGAGCTGGACCCTTAGCCAGCAGTGAGATTTTGCCTAAAACTTGGGAAGGGATGTGTTTACATTATTATAATGATCATGACAGTGAGAAAGTATGAAAGTAAGTATGAACTAAGTACAGTGAGAAAAATATGAAGAAAAGGAAATGTAATTCCCTGTCCTCAACACTGTGCCAAAGAAGAATGCATCACAGAATGCTTTTTTGTTTTAAAAATTCTCCTACAATCATAGAGAACTGACACATTCTAGAAATGCCGCACATTTGTTTTTCTTGCATAGCTGTTTACAACTCCCTTTTTTGTAGCTTGTTATGACCACTAAGAGAGAACCTACTTTCTTAACCAATCTATTTATATAATATATATACACATTTAAATAAAATATTTATATATTTAAAAATAAATAAAATAAATTTAGAAGTGCTTTATCCTCGACACATGTAATAGTCCCTGGCATACATCTGGCATTCAATAAAAATTTTCTAAATGACCAAAGAGAATAAAAGGTGGTGCTGGTATGGTAAAGGAGGTTGGAACTAACCTGATAATTAGAGTACAGTGAAAAATAAGAAGAAATGGGTTAGAGGTACGCTTAGTAAGACAAAAGGATCTTGAAAACATAGCTCTTAGTTTAAAAAAAAGTAGGAAACAGAATGAGATGTGAAATATAGCATTTTTCCTGTACGTTGAAAACACAGTACACAAAAATGAAATTACACATTTCAACGAACAAAATTCATAAATATATAAAGTACACTATATCATGACCAAGTTTTAAAGCAAAGTAATGAAGACAGTGTGGTACTCACAAAGTACTGACAAATAAACCAATGGAATAGAATAAAAGGCCCAGAAACAGCCCTGAATTACAAGAAAGTAGCACTGCTGGGCCAGGATGGTCTTATCATTAAATGGTTTTGGTCAATTTTCTATTCATATGTAAGAAAATGAAACTTGACCCCTACACTACCTCAAACCACTCATATAAACTGATTCCAGGTGAATCAGAAATACAAATGTGAATGTTCAATAATCAGGTTCTAGGACAACACTGCCCAAGACAGCGTTCTGTAGTAGTGGTAACTGTCTATATCTGTGCTGTCCAATACAGTAACCACATGTCGTTATTGAGCATATGAAATGCGGCTACTGTGACTAAGGAAATGAATTTGAAATTTTATTTAATTTAAATTAATCAAAATTTGAATAGTCACATGGAGCAAGTGACTACCACACTAATAAGCACAAGTTTAAAAGATCTGGCACGTATGTCTTCTGGTACCTTGTTGTAGATAAGTATTTCTGATACAAGGCAGAAAAAGCAGTAAGCTCAAGGAAATCATTGATAAAACTGATAAACTGTACTGTGTTAGTCTATTAATAACCCCTATTTGTCAAAACCCACCAATGAGAAAAGCGAAAAGGTAAGACAGAGAGTGAAAAATTCTTCCAACAAGTACACCTGACAAAGGGTTCATACTTAAAAAGTGTAAAGAAAGTCACAAATCGGGAAGAAAAATGACAGAAAATCCAGTAGGAAACATGTGCACTTCACAAATGGTAATATCCAAAGGGCCAGTAAACACATAAAAAGACGTTATATCTGTGTTAAAAAATTACAAATTAAAATTATAATACGATGCACTCAAAACCTCCAAAATATTTGAAATTTTAAGAACACTGACAGTAACAAAGCATTGGCAAAGACGTGGAAAAGCCAGAATTTTCATATATTGTTATGAGAATAAAATTGGCAGAACCAACTTTTTACTCTTCTGTCTACCCCATGACATAATATTATGCATGACTATGTGTACCAAAAAATATAATCAAGACTATTCATAACTGCATTATTAACAGCCACAAAATGAAACAACCAAAATGTGTACATCTACAAAATAATGGATAAACTGTGGTATAGTAATACAAAAGAACATTATATAGCAATGAATGTGAGCAAATTTATGTCTATACAAATGTAATACTGAGCAAAGGCCAGACACAACACCGTTTGATTCTATTTATAAAAATTTATAAATTTATAAAATTATAAATTTAAAAATTTTATAAGAAGTTCTAAAATTATAGATCGAATTAAGTGCTAGAAAACAGGCGCATAAATAGGCTTATAAGGAGAGGAAAGAGAAATTAGTGACTTGGAAGGGGAATGAGAAGGTTATGTGGAAGGGTAGGAAGTTCTATTTCTTTTTTTTATTTAAAGATTTATATATTTCTTTGAGAGAGAGAGAGAGAGAGAGAGAGAGAGGAACCGGGAGAGAGCAGGCACGTGTGAGTAGGTAGAGGGGAAGAGGGAGAGAGAATCTCAAGCAGACTCCCCACTGAGCGCGAAGCCCCAATTGGGGCTCGGTCTTATGACCCATGAGATCATGACCTGAGCCAAAACCATAAATTGGACACTTAACTGACTTAACCACCCAGGTGGCCGGCCCATCTATTTCTTCACCTGGATGTCTGCTGTGTGATAATCTACTAATGCTTTGTGTGCTTTTTTGAGTATATTTCAATAAAGTGTAAAAAAATATATAGCACATAGAAGGTGCAGCCACTTTGAAAACAGTATGGGGGCAGAGCATTCCTTGAAATAAAACTCCCCTGTGATTCAGCAATTCTACTTCTGATATATATTTGAAAAAATTGAAAAGAGGATCTCAAAGAGATTATTCAGAACAGCCATGTGGTGGAAGCAAACTAAGTGTCCACTGATGGATAAATGAAGAAAGAAAATGTGACAGGCAAACACACATAAATTATTATTCAGCTTTAAAAAGGAACTCCTATCATATACTACAACTTCGAGGAACCATGAGGAAATAATGCTAAGTCAAACAATCCAGTCAGAAAAAGACAAATACTTCATGATTCCACTTACATGAGGTATCTAAAGTAGCCAACTTCATAGAAACAGCATGTGAGAATGGCGGTTGCCAGGGTCTGGGTGAAGGAAGGGGGCAGGAAGTTGTTGTTCAGTGGTTACGGAATTTCAGCTATGCAGGGTTGGGGGGGTGCTTTCTAGAGATCTGTCGTACAACACATGTACATGGTTGGCAAAACTGTATCATATACTTGGAAACTGTTGAGAAATTCCATGTGACATATTTTGCTATAGTTAAATAACAATACAGCACACAAAAACAATACATATTCAAGAACACACTGAAATGATTATCCATGTAGGGAGAGGTGAACGGGAGCAGGTGATGTGCAGTGTAAGTGAGCCTGCACATCTATGTGTACAGGTTTGTTTCCTTGAAGAGAGGACCTTGCTATGGCAGGTCATGAACTCAAGTAGGCCCCTGAGGTTTTAAGCAAACCAAAACAAAATATAAAACAATAATAAAATTCAATGGAGTCAGAACCAACCATTTGACAAGAGGATTGGAGCTTCATTTCTTATACAAAAGTAAATTCCAGAACAATTAAATGGTTAAAAATAAGTAAAAGCACCAAAATAAAAGTACAATGGTGAACTTCTATATATTTTGACAGTGAAAAAGAACTTTTTAGTATAAAACTAAAAGTAAAGAGCAGAGAAAGGCTGACATCTAACTTAAGTAAGTAGTAAAATATTAAAAGGTTAAAAGAAAGTGTACCAGCAAAAAACCTGTATCTTAAGATAGCAGGTTACAGTCTTTCATGTATGAAAGGTCCTTAAAAATCACTAGGAAAAATATTAACAACTTTCCTTGAAAGATGGCAAACGTCTAAAGTTGGCAATTTATATAAAAAATGGTGAGTAAATGTATGTGTAACTGCTTATCACCATTAATAATCAAAATTAAGTAATAACGTTTTGTCCTTAAACTGATGAATAAAAAAATGTTTTAATGTTCCCTGAAATATGGACAAAGTCATATACTACTGGCAGAAGCATAAATTTATACAGCTTTTCTGGAGGATAATTTGTCAACGCTTATTGAAAGCCTTAAAAAATACAGATACTCAATAATTCCACTTCAAAGTATAACCTAATGAAAAACAATGTATGCAAAGATGTATCAACTTAATGCATGAACAACCTCAATGTCCATCAAGTGAATTATGAAATACTATAGAGCCAATTACAGTCAATGGCAGATCAATTATTCTCAACCATACTCACTTATGCACAACACTTCCTGCTACCCATCCTCTGCAGTTCCTACAAGCTACATGTTTACTGAACTTTTGTCACATAAGTTATAAAAAGTTCTTCCAACTACACATGCACTCCCTTCCATTCAATGGTTGCAACAGTCTCATCACACTTGCCTGACAATGAGATTAACTTGAGTAAACATCAAGAGAAAAAACCTGAAAGTTATAGAATGACATATTTAACATGATTCTTTCTCATTCAGCAAAACAGGAAAACACCCAGAACACACACAGACACAGATTAATCTTTACTCATGAGATGGGATGATTTTGGATTTTTGTCTTTTTGTGAAAATGGTACAGTTCTCATATTTTCCATGATAAACATATTAAGAATAACGAAGAATTAAAAACAATCTCGGAAAAGAATGTCACCTGATATTCCATTAACAGCTAATTCTAAATATAAATAACTACAATGTGCTTTTCTTTTACTAACTTCCTTTTTAGATGAAACTCTGAAAATGTAGGATTTCCTTAGCTCCTTGAACAATACATAAGTTTTAGAAAAAATTAAATGTATTTTTACTTTAATCATCTCATATAAATCAGAATGGATATTTTTTAAGCTTCCAAACAGAACACTACTAAAACTTAGTTACTGTTTAGTAATGTTCCTTTAATCTTTTGTTAGTAGGCAAGCATTTGTTTTCTAATTCAAAGTAGTTTAAAGAGTTTTAGAGTCTTAAAGGACCATTCAGGGACATTGAGAGAAATGGTACAAAACAAAATGAGTTCATATCTGCTAACAAACCACTGTCAATGCAAACAAGTGGAACTTTCTAGAATAAAGCAAAACACAACACAATCGATATAAATAGAAAACAAAAAAGGAAATTTCAAACATTTTTCTGAACTGATCACAATGACAGTGGTGGAATACTTCAACATTTTGCAGGAACTTACTAAATTACATTCAGTAGTTAAGTTGTGCCCCTTCACTGAGTGCCTGCTAAATACTATACTAAGAAATATGCATTTTAGACAATTTATTAGACTCTTAAGGAGTTGGTTTCTCTCTGATACAAGATTCAGCGGATGGACCCCACGTGATGTTCGATTTAAAAAAAAAAGGAAGAAAGAAATAATTCTTTCTACTAATTCTGTTTTTCCCCTCACAGGTTCATTAAATATAGAATTTATCCTCAATACCTTTGGTGTGACAGGGCAGTTTTGAGAATTAAATGAGAAAGTGAGTAATGCTGAAGTATCAGTTTTTCTTCCAGATAGGGATCAAGTCTAATCAATCCATATTATGCCTTTTAGAGACAGCATGATACAGCTAAACATACAAAATCTGGAATTCAAGGAGCCTAAAGTCAGTTTCTCAAATTAGGAAACCTGCAACACACTTTATTCTGACCAAGTTATTTATTTTGAAAAGAGCATAAAGAGATATTTGAGAAAGAAACAACTTCAACACGGGCGCCTGGGTGGCTCAGTCATCAAGCGGCCGCCTTCAGCTCTTCCCTGCTCTGCTGAGACCCTGCTTCTTCCTTTCCCACTCCCCCTGCTTGTGTTCCCTCTCTCGCTGGCTGTCTCTTTCTCTCTTGTCAAATAAATAAATAAAATCTTAAAAAAAAAAACTTCAATAAATAAATTTCAAAACTTGTCTATACAACTCAATTACATATGGGAAAAATGGGTGGCTCAGTGGGCTGAGCGTCTGCCTTCGGCTCAGGTCATGATCCTAGGGTCCTGGGATCGAGCCCCACACTGGGCTCCCTGCTCAGCTTGCTTCTCCCTCTTTCTCTACTGCTCCCCCTGCTTGTGCTTGTCTATAAAGAAATAAAATCTAAAAAAAAAAAAAAAATGAATGTTTGGTTTGATAAAGATGCATTTAAAACAATCATTGTGAAAAGATTTTCAATAAGTATGTTGGAATAACCTGCCTGTCAATTTGGGAGTGGGCAGGGAAAGTAGAGGAGGGGAAGATCTCTAAATTGTATTAATTAGGGTAATAAATTTCAACCAGATAATGAATTGAAATGGCAACAAATGAAATATGAGTAAATCTCTGAATAATTTAGAGGCAGGAAACCAACAATAAAAACAAACAAAAAAGTACACAAAACTTAAAAGGCAGTTAATCTACAAAACTGAAAAACACAGCCTCATGAAAAAACTTATTCTCCTCACAACATGTGGCCTTTATGAATCAGTTTAGAGCAAACAATTTTAAGAATTGCAAAGTATTGAGAGGTTAGGTAAAACGTTTAAAACCCAGTAAAAAATACCTTTTTAACTACCTGTTTGCTTATCTCTACTGAGAAATTTTTGGTTGAAGTATAAATTGGTAAAATTTACTAGAAGAGATTTGGCCAATATAAGACTAAAAATCTTCATTAACCTTAACTTAGCTTCTAGATAGTTCTAAAGAAGTAGGAAGTACTTCAAAGATTCCACTACAAGAATGTTTTTATAGCGTCATTTATGACAGAACATGAAAAATGAACAGAAAGCAAGAAATAAACACTCCAGGCAGTATCTGACAATAGAGATTACGTAAAATAAATTTCAGTACATGTCTGTAATGGAATATCATATAATCATTAAAGATGATGATTTAGCATCTTTAACGACATCGAAGGTCTTTACATACATTATGTGAGGGGAAAAAAAAATACCACCTCATTTTAGAAAGACAAAAGTTTAATAACACACCAGAAGTGTTTGTTCTTGTTTGGCGGTTATAGGTACTTTCTTTGCCCCTTGTCCATATTTCCTAAATTATCTTCAAGTAGTATGATTTTTTTAAAAAAGATTTTGTTTATTTCAGAGAAAGAGAGATAGCAAGAGAGAGAGAGAACAGAAGCAGGGGGGAGAGGGAGAAGCAGGCTCCCCACTGAGCAGAGAGCCCGACTCTCAAGCCAAAGGCAGGCGTCCAACCGACTGAGCCACCCAGGCATCCCCATGGCTTTTTAATTAGAGGGAAAAAATTACTTACGAGAAAAATACAATGAAGTAGTATCGTATGAGGTTGAGGAGAAGATAGAGGGAAGAAAAAGTAAATTCTAAAACTACTGGTATTATTAGTTTCATAGATTTCGATCTGTTTTTTGTTGTTGGGATTTTGGGAGGACAATAAAAAAATATGGTTAATTCAAATTGCTGGGCAACAGGTAAAACGAAAAAGTAATTTTACTTTAATATGTCAAAACATCCTCTCAAGATCTAACCTCGTGTTAAGAAAAATAACACTTTAAGGAATTCTACTTTTTCTAACAGTTGTTTAGTGACATTCATACTGACAGGCTCAGCAATCAGCAAGGGTACTTTAAATGATAATCCACTTTTGAAAAATATAATATTCTAAATGAGATAGAACCTCAAAAGTTAGTAGGTAGTATATGACAGCTGGTTGGATAGAAATGTGGACAACAGATAGTCGAACAAGGGAGATGGCTGGATGAATTCATGAACAAACAGAAATGAGGACTACAACTCCAGGTATTTAAACTCTCAATCCAAACTCTAATTTTTCCCTCCTTAAGCCTACCACTGAGAAGACATCATTCATTAATGGCTACTATAAAAAAGTCATCACTATAAAGTGATGAAACTGATTTTCCTGTGTGATTTATACCACTTAGGCTCATTACTTAGAGAAGTCAGATTTTTTTTCATTTGTTAAAAACAAGATTCAGTGTTTGGGTATTCTTCCAATTTATACAGAATTAGCTTTTACCCAACTAGCTGTGCGATCTTAGAAAAGTTATTTATCTTCTTTAATCTCATTTATAAGTTGGTAATAAACTGAGACACAGATAGGAAGTGTGCGTACACCTTTACTGTTTTGCTGTGAAGATGAACTAAGATTTAGCGACCTTGGCAGAGGGCCCGGCACAAAAACTATTGTTGCTATACCCAAGTCGGAATGGGAAAAGCTATGGGCAGGCAAATAGGACATGCTGGTTCTTGTATAAGGGTTCACCTTATTAACTGTATGACTTTGGATGAGTAAACCTATCACCTGCGCCCCTAATCTCTTTATTGGTAACAAGGAGACAACATTACCAGGGATTGTTAAATTGGGGCCCACATACTACCTATCCATGGACAGAACCCAGGGATTTTGTGAACTTGGATATGGTGGAAGTGTACATATTTTTCCCCACTAATGTCCAGCTGAAATTCAGCATTTCTTTCAATTATGGATGGAGGTTATAAAGCATTATTAGCAGTACCTGTGACTTTGTCACTATAGAAATGACATGCTTTAAAATCACACCCCAGCTCCTGTCCACAAAAAAACATGTATTAATAACTTTGAAAAATATTTTTTAATATAGTTTCCTTCTAATCCTATGTATTTTATACATTTAAAACACTCTGAGAAATACACAGAACTGACCAGGCTGCTGAAGAAATCCATGACACCAAAGGTTGAGAACCTTTGAAAAACCCTATACATTTTAGCACTTAAGTTTCTATGAACGTACCATATACGTATGAAGTTCAATACAGGCAAAACAAATTGATAGTTAGCTTTGGTAGAGGGTAGTAGTGACAAAAAAGGATAGAGAAGGCTTCTGAAGTGCCAGTAATATCCCATTTCTTGATCCAGGTAAGAGTTACACACAAGTGTGTTTGTTTTGTGAAAATTTATAGAACTATACACTTCTGTGTATAGTTCTGTGTATAGATTCTGTGCATTCTTCTCTACGTATCATATGACCTATCTTGGGAAAATTAAATGTATTTTTAGATAATATAAACTTGAAGCTGTATTTTGGAGCTTTTATCATTATCGTGGTAATGGAATGCAGACAATTTCAATTTTATATTTTCTATTAGGTGAAGTCCCCAAAGGACTTAAAAAAAAAAAAAAGTAAAAGTGGAATCTCAGGCCTCCAGACATTCTGATTTAGTGGTTCTGAGACACAGTCTAGGAATCTGCATTTGAAATATATGTTTCCGGGTGATTCCAACATTTTGTACTCTGAAAAACAGAAACTTAGATCGAAGAGTGAATGAAAAATGAAGATAGTGAAAGCCTGGAAGCTTAGAAAAGAAATCTCATTTTATAGATCCGTTGATTAGGAAGATAGCACAGTGGTATTTTCTTGAACTTCTCGTGTATTCTTTCTGTAATATTCCTGACAGGCATCCAGCTCTTATGCATTTACTTCCACATACATAAGAAACTAATCATTTCTTCTCACACAAATCTCTAAATATCAAGACTCTACAACATCTCTTCTCCTGGCTATTACAGCCTCAGTCCCTTCAACCCCTCTCTGCTAAATTTGCTATTCCAATTGGCGCTCAGTAAATACGATGTTGAGTGAATGCTGCCACATCACCCCAGAACAGTGAGTGTGATCAATTCCTTCATTTAAACATCAAACTAAATCAACTCCTTTGTATATATGATACTGAATTCTGGTAAACAATATCTTGTTGATTTTGAGCCCCATTCTAGTCTTTCCAAATAATTTAAAAAGAAAATTCAATCATATTAAACCCCTACCCATCTTTCGGGATAAGCATGATTTCTAAGGTTTCTTCTATATCTTGTTAAGGAGTTTTAGGAATACCACATAAGACAGAGAAAGAGAGAGAGACAGGGGGAGAGGGCGATCCTAGAAAATTACTAGCACTTCTAGAAAACAAAAAACAAAGGCTGTATAATAATCTAGGAGGAATTGAAAAAAGGAACAATCTCCCTTCTCACCTTTCTCCTTAATTAATTGTCCCTTTAAAAACAAAGCTCCCCTAAAAAATACAAAACATCAACTACACCTATTCTAACAGTGGCTTGTAATCTCCCAAGAAAAAATGTATTAATATTTTATAAAAAAAATATATCCCACCATCTACTTTGTTGTAAAAAGCTATTACATATAAGCTATGACAATAAGTTAGTAAGACTGTTTACCTATTTCAGGACATACTATGAACACTGGACTGGATATCAAAACACAGTAGGTGCGATGCCTCATGGAAATCAGCTTACCCTTGTGCCTCAATTTCCCTACATGACCTGCTTCTATCAAAAGATTCTATCAAATAGAAAACTGTAAGAACATATTAGTTATAAAAATATTAAATCACAGCAAAAAATGTTACAGGATAACCAGGCTGAAATACCTTCAAACTGAATGAAGAACCTACCCTCTAAATGAATAACCAGCTTCTCTGACAGGGGAAAAGAGGGACCCGCAGCAAGAGGTACCCAACAGGATGACAGGCAGGGGTCCTGCCACATTTGAAGCATAACAGAAGTGAGACAGAAAGGTGAGTTAAAGGTGTCAGTTTGATGTGCCAGTTAAGTGAAGTTCTCACCCAGACAATGGGTGAGAAGATAAAGCCACAATAATGCAAATGCCACTGTATTTTGCAAACAGAGCCAGCATCGTGGTCAGAGATTAAGAAATGCTCCGTGGATAGGCACCAGTGTGCCCTGAAATGTATGCATAGTAGCTGTGATTGTTAGAAGAAGCTGGACTAAAATTTAAAAATCAAAGCTTCTAATTCCAGAACTCTGCTATTAAACTAAGCAATGTAACCTTCTGATACAAACTTTTCTTGTGATTATCTAAAAACTAGGAAAGGAACTTCTTTATCTTCCACTTTTCAAACTATAACACTGTTTTACAGATATAATAGGTGTGAACTCATATAAAAATCTAATCTAAATATATTAGGTATTGATACAAAGGTGCCTCTAGATGTAAACAGCACACACATGATCAGTGACATAAACAGTGACTGTCCTGAAGACAGCCCTATACTAGAAGCTCCAGTATAAGATATGGCTTAAAAATGTGGAAAATAAATTAGGTAATAGGCACCAAATTAATATTAACAAGATCAAGTTTCAGAGGAAGAAAGCAATCATTACATCATCATTATTTAATCCATCGCTTAAAAATACTGATGCACTAAGTAATTCTCAGAAAACACACCACCTACTAATCTGAAGTTCTAGATAATGAATCAGTCTTGAATTCTTAAATGCAGTTAAGAATGATAGATACCAGTGCCCTTCTCAAAAAGTCATTTTGCTAAATTCCTTGTTGTAGGGGCATGGATTTTAAGTATCAGTACTTTAGACTCTTCGATAGCATTTCACAAAAGAAATATCTGCTTCAAATTTTTGGCCTTGTTTCCCAATACAAGTAAAATGTTCAAGCAATTTCAGTAACTCTGTTAGACCTTTTATTCCAATTTAAGGGATTACTGACAGCCTTCAACTATTACTCTTGAGTACATTTATCAAACCCCTACTACATTTATTGAAAGTTCCAAACACCTTTTTAAAAATAAAAGCAACGTATAGACAGTAATTAACTTCCAGGAAAAAACAAAACAAAACAAAAAATACTCAAGAGCAGAGAATGCTTACAGGAATGCCAGCTCAAATTCTGAGTAACAAAATTAACATTCATATTTTGGTTATCTAACATGAAAGGCATTGAAGACAACATGTCAGAAGTTTTGGGTTCTAGTTGTTAGTTCTGCTACTAATCAAGTGATCTCTTAATATCCTTTCTCATTTGTTAAAAAAAAAAAAGGGAAACTGTAATGATCTGTAAGGTTCCATTTCAACTCTATTTCAAGATTCCTATGGTCAAGACTTTAGTTGCTTGAAAACAGGAACAGAAAACGGATTTTGCCCCCCCTTCCCACAAGAACAGTCTTTGACAAGAAAAGCTTGAGTCTTTTCATATTGTCTTTCCAACCAAAAAAATAATAAATAAAAGGAGACATATTTAGTGTTTGTGCATCTTCTAATCAGACACTATTAATCATTTCTTTTAAAATTAAATTACCTACCTCACTGGGGTGTTGTGAGGATTAATTCATTAGTGTTTGTAAAGCACTTTGAGATCCTCAGGTCAAAGGCGCTATAGAAGTGCAAAGTAGTAGTATTATTACTAGATTCTTTGCTTATTTAAGGAACTTCACAATCCTTTAAAACCTAACTCTCTGTTATGATTTAGACATCTACTTGTAAACCCTTGCACATCACTTTTAACTCCTTTTGGATATATAGACAGGGACAGCATGTTTCAAAACAAATGATTTTAAGTAAGGTTTAAGCTTTGATCTACAAATGGAGGGAGAGAACAAGGGAAAATCCAGTGTGACAAATTTTGTTTAGCATAAAATTTTGGTGAGAAATCTTGTCAATTAGATTTAGAAGTGTGCCTAAGCTATACCCAAAACAAAACAAAACTCACTTTAATCTCAAGAGTCTGCAATGAGAAATTCCTTTCTTCAAAGAGAAGAGGAAACAATTTTCCAATCAACTCATTTTAAAAGGGGTACTGAGCTTATAAATTACTTTACACGGGTATACATACAATTGTCATTTACAACCGTTTTATTTAAACCATAGTAACAATATTAGTATGAACTGATGTCAAAATAAGTGAGCAGCTTTTTCTTTAAACTAGCCTCCCACCCCCAATTACACAAAGCAAACTAGGCACTGAGAAGAGAACAAAGCAATTTTGCTTTATGGACTTTTCTAACAGAGAGGGAAAAAAAGGGCCAAGGCTTCAAAACCAGTCAAAATCTTGGATTAATTTCACCACTTCCCACTCCTTTCTCTAACCAAATCTTCTAACAATTAAAGCGCTATGTTTTTAAATCAAAACCACACATACATACACACACACACACACACAGCTAAGAGAAGCAGAGCTATCTATCCGTTGGATATTCTGCTTGAATAGAGACGTACTTTAAAAAAAACAAAAAAAAAGCCAATATCCTCTGATGAAATACTTCAGTGCAACAAGTTCTAGCCCCAAGAGCAAACTGAAATTTAAGTATTAAACTTTAAACACTTACCTCCTGCTCCTGTTGAAAGATGACGACTCTACCACCTTTATCTCCTGTTGCTAGTAATTCTCCAGAATGATTAAATTCTACTGTAGAAATTATATCTGCTGTATAATTGAAACAAAAACAAAGAAAAAATGTTAATTTTTCCTTCCCAACTTACAGTTTCAGAACTTAGCATGTTTTTCCCTAACATGTCCCAAGCCTATAGATCAACCTGTCATCAGAAATAAGTAAATCTAAGGTTCTTTCATTAATATTTTGGTTCTTAAAAAAAAATTCCCTCCAGAATAAATCAGTATGAGACTACTTTAATAAGAATGCAAGTAATAAATACTTAAATACTAGTGGTTTACTGGTATTTCACTAAAATCATGAATGTAATCAACAATCTGTGAAACATTTCCATAGTACCATTAAACATTAATAATAATGTTGCTAATTTTCTTTCTTATATACTTTTGATAAGCATCTTTATGCAAACCCAAAGGTGGCCTACAAAATTAAAGCAGATGTAACTGAAATGGGGGAAAATTTTAAGTGTAAAAATGATTTCAGATGAAATTGTAACCGTCAAATTATCAATTCAAATTATGGCCTCTCAAATTAAAGTGTGCAAACAGAACACAAGGATAGCAGAAATGCTTTGTGCTATGCACCTTCAATAGCTTCAATATGCACAGCTCTTCTTATGGCTCCTAAACACCATAAAGGCTACTAGAATCAGTCATTACACCCAAAGTCAGTGCTATTTCACAGTAACATGAAATAAAATTATAGGGTTTTTCACTTGCTTTTTGACACCAGAGCCATTTTTCTAAGGAAAAAAAAAAATCTAAGTTACAGAATTAGGCATTAAGATAAAGCAACTACACTGTAAAAGCTACCACTGTTACTAACAAGTTCTTCACTATGAAGTATTATGCCAAATTAGGAAAGACTGTCATCTGCACCTGAAATAAGCAAACTTTTCCTACAAGAGAGGGGTCATTTTCTGGTCTCCATTAGCTCACTCCAAGAATTTAAGAGTGTTGATATAATAAAGAACACTATATACCTTAAATTTTTAAAATTACTGACTAAAGTTTCTTTATCAATAATCTGTCCCACACTGCATTTTATTCTTTTTAGTGATTTTTACAAGACCAGTTTGATTTTGGAAAGCTTTCTTCACTTTCTCCACTATCTAGGTCCAAGACACTTTACCTTTCTGGAACACTCTGAGAATCTACCAAAAGTTATACATGCTGTGCCAAAAAACTGCATATGTTTTAAGTGTGCACAAAAATTTCCATATACCTTCAGAGGTATGGACAGCACCCCACTTCCAGGTTAAAAACCTTATTCCAGAAGCCCCTATGGTCAGTGGTATCAGGAGGAAAGAGTAAGTTTAGTGTTTGCATATGTAACATAAAGGTGTAAAACTGAATATATTGGACTACTCCATAAAGTCAAACATAAGTAAATATTTAAAAGCCATTCTGTTTTTTATTAAGTTTTTTATTTTAGTTCCAGTATAGTTAACATACAGTGTTGCATTAGTTTCAGGTGTACAATATAATGATTCAACAATTCTATATATCGTTATTCAGTGCTCATCATGGTAAGTGCACTCTTAATCCCCTTTACCTGTTTCACCCATCCCCCACACACCTCCCCTGACATGCTTTATTTTAAAAGAGTACCCTCAGTTAAAATTATTTTTTTCTTTTTCAACAAGAGCATTTTTTACTTGAAGCATACCTCAGAATAAATGGTTCTTAAAAATTTACATATAAAACATTCCATCCAAGAAAAACAGAATACACGTTTTAAGTACACACAGAAGAAACCTGATTAAATCACATAAAGAGACCTAACACATATTACAAATTTAAGAAGACTGAAATCAAACCAAGTACATTTTTCAATCACAATGGTACAAAACTAAAGATCAACAATAAAACAATGTTGGAAAAGCTACAGTGTAAATATTAAATATGTAAATATTAAACAATACACTACTGCACGAAGCAATAGGCCAAATAAATCAAACATAAAGCCATTCTATTGGGTGCTCTATACTACTGTACTTACTTCTGTACGAATGTTAAAGGATTAAAAACATATACAGTCCCTGCACTTAAAGTACATTAGAGTACAGTTTGAGACAGAAAGTAAGTAGAAGCTAACAATATCAGACAATATATGGACTCACTTATTTGAAGGTTAGGTTCTAAAATTGGGGAATAAGGTAAAAATCATACATAATAAAATCATCTTTAAATTCAAACCCCTCAAACAAGCATAAATTCTTTTCTGTTGTCAGTCAACTTCCCCTACTGCACTGCTAGTTTATGGTTTCTTTGGCTAACGCATCAAATGAACTACTTAATTTGAATATAGTCATTGCACCAAAAGTATCCATGAACTCTGGAACTCTTGCTAAAATGATCACACCTAACACCAGATTCATTTTCCTGTTCATCCAATGAATAATAGTGTTGGCTCAGTATTTAAATTATTTCATCTTTTTCCCAAGTACAAATTGTTGCATTCACTTAAATTAATCACAACCCCGTGTTAAGCAGATAAGCTGTCATGGCTATAACTTAATAAGGGATAAGTCAAGGATGATGGTATGACTAGCCTGACTAACTTCCCTGCCGAGTAGCGAAAAGCAGGAGGGACAGGTATGCTGCAAGATAGGTTCGATTTCCAAAGGTGGAGAAGTCTTGATCTCCCTTAGGTGACCAGGCCAGGAAAAAAATCTAGAGATGATTAAGTCAGAAAGGAGGTCATTATAGTAAAAGGGCTGAAGAGAGATGTGGGATGGGGATGGTGGTGATGGGGAGTCTACATCTCTATGATAAGAGAGGACAAGGATCCAGTAATAAAGCAGCCTTTATTACACTACCCCCCAGGTACTAAAGACAGTACTGGTTCACGAAGCAAGTTACAATGCAGTCACTGAATATGTGATAGGGAGGGGAAGCAGAGAGAAGTGTGTAGGTCTGTGTCTATGCGCATGTAAGAGGGAGCAGGGGGAGAAGGGTAGGGGAGGGAAAGGAGAAGAGAAAAAGACCAGTATTTTAGTGCAAGCTGCAACAAGAATTATAAGACATCTGTTCTAACATATGTTAACTAGCTAGAATTTAAATAAAAATTTGAAAAAGAAAAAAAAAGACATCTGTTCTCACAATGGTCACTCATCCCAAGAATGGTTATTTAGTAAAGTGATGTTATAAATCCTTAATACTGAACCACCTTTGCAGCAAGGGTACAAAATTTTAACAGGCACACTTGAGATAGGCTGAGGAATCCTAGAAACAACTAAGCACCTCGCCTAAGTATCAAGAGAGGCTGAATGTTAGGGAAGGGCAAGAACCAAAGATACCATACACCACAGAAGTCAACCCACTTTAAGTCCTTTTGGAAGGAAGAGAAACAATGGATGAAAGGCATACAACTTTTTCAATTTACAGATTTTCTTAAGATACTGGTATTTGTTATTACTCAACGAATAAAGAGAAAATTTTAGAAATAGCCAACCAAACCACTGCTTAGTACAATAGTGTAAAGCAACTATATTTGGTGGAGGTGGGTGGATAGACTTGTGGCTTCCTTGCTGTAATTTTTATATTTCATGTATTTAATACAACCATATTTCAGATAAGTAAATTATTTTCCTGGTTTGTATGATGGGACTGAAATAGGCACTGTGTCAATGGTGTTCCTTCATCCCCTCCCCGCAAAAGAAAAGATAACTTGATTTCTGGATGCTCAGCCATCTGTACAAGCATACGAACAATCAAATATACAGAAGCACCTATTAAATCTCCAAGTCTGTGGATGATGCTTTAAGTATTTTTGACTCGTGAAATGCCAAGATCTCACAGGGTCTCACTGAGAATATGACATATGAAAAGCAAAATCAAATGCTGCTTACAGAATCACAAAACATCCAGGAATCACTTAAGAAGAACACTATGATAAACTGAGCTTTGAACTGCAGGTGCCAGGGCACACTGGTATGCCAAGAATGGGTTAGGAGTTTGGATACTGCAAAACACCCAAATCGGTTAACCTACCTACCCTGAACAACCTATTTACCTCAGTGTGCCATACTGATGTAACTGCTTTCTAGGGGTACCATGATGCACAAAAGGTGAGGAAGAAGCATGGCTCTAAAAAGCGTGCACCCGTATCACACAACACCCCAGCAAGGTTGACCAAACAAGGGTATCAGTTGTGGGAAAATTATAATAAATCCACTCCTAGAAAATATCCTTTCAATGTTCCATACCATTTTAAAAAAATAGAGGTGATGACTGCAGGAAGTCCACAACACTGGTGCTCACCAGAACTGTGTTACAATGGAAGTCTCCTGTATCTGCACAATTTAATACAGTCATCACAAGCAACACCTGGCTCCCACACTGGACAGTGTTAGTCTAAAAACATTAGAGTGGATACTGACTGCTATTGCAAAGCCAAGAATGCTGGACCGAAGATAATTTTGAACCTTTAAACAATGAGCTATGGGTAAAGTAAAACAACAATCTTACAACACATGGACTGCTGCAGGATGAAAACATAAACGTGTTTCAAGAAAATTTAGATTCCTGGATACTAGTTTTATTTATTTATTTTTTTTACAAAGATTTTATTTATTTGACAGAGATAGAGACAGCCAGTGAGACAGGGAACACAAGCAGGGGGAGTGGGAGAGGAAAAAGCAGGCTCCTAGCGGAGGAGCCTGATGTGGGGCTCGATCCCATAACGCCGGGATCACGCCCTGAGCCGAAGGCAGAAGCTTAACCGCTGTGCCACCCAGGCGCCCCTCCTGGATACTAGTTTTAAAACAATTAACGAAAACTTGAGAACACTTTACTTTTGAGATTAAAGTAACTATAACATGCTTTAAAAAAAAGCAAAGACATTAACCTCACTGTTAAAAGAGTCATACTACTAAACTCAAGGGATGGCCCAGTATAACACATCAACTGGGCCTTGTTCTCCCAAACCAATAGCAACAAACAACAAAAATCGAAAAACAAAAACAACTACTTTTAAAGAAAAAAATAAGATATTTCCTATGGCCAATAAAAATGTTATTTCACAATGAAAAAACTGCCTGTGTTAATCTTATAAAAGAACATTCTAATATAGTTAATAAAAAGAAGGACTGCCTTTCAACTGCCCTCCTGTGCACTAAGTCAACACACAGCAATTTCAGGCAGAGACTGAATTCCAAGCCAAAATAAAGACAGCACTTAAAGGCACAATCAAATTTTTAGTAAGAAAACTTATTATGCACAACGTTTTTGACCTTTATTGTTAAATCTTATACAGTTAATAAAAACGAAGGAATTATAATGCACTATACAAAATGGAACTCATTTCTTCCAACACTTTTTCCTTCTAAACCATCAGTAGCTGGGTTTCATTCTAAAAAGGCAGAATAACTGCTTTCTTTTGGAGGTGGAGTGGTAGGTAGTTGATGGTGGTAGAGTGACAACAGCAGTATTACTGGTCTGTTTTTATTTCACCAGACTTAACATTCCCTTCTTGTTACTTATCTTCCCTATTTCTTAAGTGGTATAATGAACAGGGCACAGAAATACAACATTCTCAGCATAAAAAATCAGACAAGGGAAAATATATACATGGTAATAATGAACAATAATTGTTATATATTAGGTGAGCAAATAATTATTAGCTCTGACATGTGGGTGAGGATGAGGCTTACGACTGGTCTTCTGCTTCTGGCCATGAGGGAAAATAAGACAATCTGGATGCATCCTCTTGCTGGGAAGGACTAGAAAACAAACAATATACTGTTGGACTGTGAACCCTTAGACAAGAGAAAGAAATGGAGTCGTGTATCTAACCCACTTTACTTTTGGAGTGGGGTCAGGGAAGAATTCAAATACAGACCAGCACTCTCACCTAGCTGTGGAGATAGAAACTGGGGGTTAGAGAAAGCAGAATCCGCTGGAATTTGTGGCAGAGTACCAAAAGAAAGTTGGAGAGATTTACAGAGAGGACACTTAGGATCCTTAATACCCATCTGAACATTCCATAAGGCCTAGGAAAGAACTACCAGAAAGCTTAGGAGGGCTCAGAATTGTTAAGGATTCCTACCAGCTGGAATAGAGAAATCTCACAGTTAATGAGCATCAGGTAAAGTCTTTAGAAGAGCATCCCCTTAGTAGTGGGACTAAATCAGCACCAAAGACTGAATCTGTCCTAACAAAGCTAAATTTTAAAAGAATCAAAATTACCTCAAGTAACGATGTGCTAGAACAAAATCCAACACTCAACAATGTAAATTCACTATGTCTGGCATTCATTCCAACATCACCAGAAAGTAAAGTAGTAGGAATACGTGACCCATAACCAGAAGAAAAATTACCAACAGAACCAGAAATAACAAAAATGATGGAATGAAGGTCCCAGCAGACAAGAGCCTTAAAACAGCTGTTGTAAATATGCTCCAGAACACAGAATTATGAACATGTTGAGAAATGTAAGAGAAAAGACAAAGAAGGAACACCTAGAAAAGAAAAATACACTGGATAGCATTAACAGATTAGATACTGCAGTAGAAAAGATTAAGAACTTGAAGGGCTAGCAATAGGGGAGAAAAAAAGGCAGGAGCGAAACAGGAAAAAAGAACAAAGACCTGACTTGTAGGATACTAACAGGTATCTACCACACGGGTCACTGCAGTCCCAGAAAAAAGGGTGTCATTTTTTTTTTAAGACCAGTATGTAAACATTCAAGCATGATGACACTGTATGTAGAATAACCACAACAAGAGATCAGTTACAAATGCAGACTTATACAGGTAAGTAATAGTGGTAACTCAAAAACCATCTACAGCCTGCACTGGTGATGTGACTTTGCAAAATCATGGAGAATTCATTGTAAAATTCTAGTATTTCAGGGGTGCCTGGGTGGCACAGTCAGTTGAGTGTACAACTCTTGGTTTTGGCTCAGGTCATGATCTCAGGGACCTGGGATTGAGCCCTGCTTAGGAAGCTCTGCTGGTGGCACAGAGCCTGCTTAGGACTCTCTCTGCCCTTCCTCCCTGCTCACTCTTTATAGAATAAATCTTAAAAAAAAAAATTCTAATATTTCAAAGCACAATCTTCCCTTGTGTAAATCACAGTAAACCTCAGTATGTACATTAAACCCATGCAAAAACAACAACAAAAAACCTGATAAAAGAATTATATTTTAGGTTCAGAATAAATAAGTTTTTTTCAGTACTATGAACATTTGGCAGAATATTCTTTTTTTTTTTTTAAGATTTTATTTATTTATTCAACAGAGATAGAGACAGCCAGCGAGAGAGGGAACACAAGCAGGGGGAGTGGGAGAGGAAGAAGCAGGCCCGTAACAGAAGAGCCTGATGTGGGGCTCGATCCCACAATGCCGGGATCACACCCTGAGCCTAAGGCAGACGCTTAACCGCTGTGCCACCCAGGCGCCCCTGGCAGAATATTCTAAGTCATGCAGAGCAGGATGATTTTTTATTGTTCAAGACCATCCTGCAAACTGCCAAATAGCTAACACACTTGGCCCATGCCTAGTAAATGCCAATATTGCCTCCAATCATTGGTTAAATTAAGTAAAAAATAATTCAAGAGGACAAAAGAGTTTATAATGTGTATATTTGATAAAAAGTGTGGTAGAGATGTTAACAGTTACGAATCTTTACACCCAAATATTTTTTACAATTCAGGGTTATTAGAAACAGGAGAATTGACAAAAATTTTAACTACAGTATAAGACTGACATATGCCTCTCCATGCCCAACAGATTTGAAGAAGGGGGAGGGAGGGAAAGTATACACACTTGCAAGATATAATTGATACACGCAGAGAACTTTATACCAATATAAAAAATTAATTATCTTCCAAAGAGCTATGCAATTTTTAAAAGACTCATCCACTGAGACACAGACAGTCCCTTAAAGAATTCTAATTACAAATTTAAAGACCACATTCTCTAACCACAATAAAACTAGCTAAAGATTAAGAACCATTGGTTCTAACTAACCACTTGGTAATCTTACAATTCAGGCAGAAGGTAAAAACCAGTACTGCAATAAAAGTACTTAAAAAGATTTACAGGAACCTAAGTATATAAATATTTAAGACAATTGTTTTTGTAAAAAAACAATACAGTGATCACTTTAACCAACTTAAAAAAAAATCACCATCCTGAGATCATGACCTGAGCTGAAACCAAGAGTTGGATTCTCAACCAACTGTGCCACCGAAGCATGTCATCTGTGTTTTTCTCAAAAATCAAACCTTGAAGAACTGTAAGCTAAAATGGGTGAATTTCACTGTTTGCAAATTATATCATAAGAAAACAATATGAACCTTTCCCCTAAATATACCCATCTTCCTTTCTTGTACCACAGCATTGGCCAAATTCTCTAGAAAGGCTGATGTTTTACATACAGCTTCCACATTTACACTTAGGCCCACTCTTATGCCTCCTTCTTTAGCTTGGGTATGTTGTCTGCCTTGCTTGAAATATCACCTTTCCTATCCCCATTCCTTTAGCCTTTCTGTATATGGCCCAGCAGGAGAAAAATTTTTTTTCATATTAGATCTTTGGAGGGGTAGAAATACACCAGAGGGATAATAAATATAGACATAATAAAAGAAAAATGTGATTTTTACACAATATCTAAGACAAGTGGATTAGGAAAAAAATACTTGTATTTCCAAAAACAGCTAATACAACATGGTAAGAGAATTCACATAAGAGCGATACTGGTAAAATATAAGAAAATATCTACTCAAAATTAAATTAATTTTTAAGGCACCATTTTCTGTCTATTAAACTAGAGGAAAAAGTATAAATTGTTCTACCTACATTGTAGAGAGAAGCATATCCAGTTATTTTGGAAAACTATTTCATTATTTATATCAACAGCCACAAAGCACTGATTCTCTTGGAACTTTGCCACGTTCCAGAAGCCATCCTACCAAAATAATCCAAAAATTTTAAAAAATGTGTAAAGATGCTCACTAATGTCTTCCAGTTATCTAAAGTATTAAGAGAA
The DNA here is from genome assembly GCF_002007445.2 of Ailuropoda melanoleuca. Classification (NCBI taxonomy): domain Eukaryota; kingdom Metazoa; phylum Chordata; class Mammalia; order Carnivora; family Ursidae; genus Ailuropoda; species Ailuropoda melanoleuca. The sequence goes on from NC_048222.1 coordinate 71,916,802, forward strand.
TTTAAGGGAAACATCCAATGTTCTTATTCTGCCAATATCCTTTTACATTTTGCTATCATTTTTCTTGAAATCCTCCTCCTTTTCCACTCTTTTCCCTTTGCCCTTCATTAACCATTAGGCAAGTCTCCAAAACTACTGGAGATGTAGTCTCTCAGCTGTACTATTAAGATATATTTTGGACATGAGTAAGTCAATTAGGAACTTCAAAATTTGCAAAGAAATTTCATTTGCAAAGAAACACTGACAGAGGATTTATCTTTCACAGAGCATATATAACATGTATTCAGTTAACACATCTAGGGGAGGAAGAAAACATAATAATGGCTTGAGAAAAATAACGCGTTTTTTATCAAGCAACTTGGAATATGGAAAATTAAAGACCTGAAAGGACAACACATCTGTAAATGCTGCATAACTCCACCCATGACCATGGATCTCTGTTAGTCCACTAGTCCAGACCGCACTGACAAAAACGGATCACAGATTTCTTTCTTTGTAACCTGGAATTCATCAAAAACAGTGATTTAACACAAGTTACTTTCTGTAAGTTATAAGCCAATCAATGGTGAAATCAGAGTGGAACTGAGGCAGTAAAGCACGATTCTACTCTGCTCAACTCCCACCACTGCTACAGCAGTAAACCATGGTACTGGAGATTCTTGTGTCACTGATCACTACTCACTACATGCTACTTAACTCAAGTGATAATGCATATACACATAACAGATTAGTTCCCCATTTTTCAAGACACCCGGGGATGACTTCTCAAACATCACTGAACAAAAGCTACATAGCACAAAAGTTAACCAAACCCAATCTTTGTTTTCCATAAATTAATTTTAGCATCATTTTATATTTACATAAGAGTTGCAAAGACAGTAGTACAGACAGTTCCTGTACACCTTCACCTAGGTATTTCCTTATTTGTTAGCATCTTATATTTGTTTTGGTTTATCTGTCACACTGAAGAACCAATACTGGAATATTAACTAATTCCACACTTCATTCAGATTTCACTCATTTTTCTCTAATGTCTTTTTTCAGTTCCAGGATACCATCCATCCAGGATCCCATATTACACTTAATCCTCTTGTCTCTAGCTTCCTCTGGTCTATGACAGTTTCTCAGATTTCTCTGGTTTTGGATAACCTTGACAGTTCTGAAGAGTACTGGCCAGGTGCTTTACAGTACGTCCCTAAATTTGAAACTGTTTATCTCACGGCTACACTTGCTAGTATGGCTTACTGGCAGGAAGATCACAGAGGTGAAGTGTCATTCTTATCACATCAGGCAAGAAGGGTACATTTTAACAACATTACTTATTGATGACTGCCAGGTTTCTCCACTATAAAGTTATCCCCTCCTCCATGAGGTAGGAAGTCATTAAATGCAGCCCACATTTGAGGATTGGGGGTGTTAATCTACGTAAATTACGTGAAATTCTTCTGTTGGAGAAATATGTCTTCCTTCCCCCACTTATTTATTTGGTTATTTACCTATATGAACTCATATTTATTTATTTCATACTTTGGGTTATAATCTTACTATGTCATTATTGTATTGTTCAAATTATTCCAGATTCGGTCATTGAGAGCTCTTTCAGGCTGGCTTCTGCGTCCCTTTGTGGGATGCTCCCATCCTTCTGTTTTTTTGAGCACTTCAGAAACTGTTAAAAAACATGTAACTTTCATATATTCTTAATATTACTACAAATTAAACTTGACTTCTAACTTTTTCATTCTATAGTTACAGTATTAACTATGTATGAGTTCTGAATAGAAGAATAAAACATTGAGAACAAAAGGAGTAAATACTGTAAAGGTGAGCATCGTAACTAATTCTCATCCATGGAGTAGCTGACCAGGACTAAGACTTCTGTCTGAAATAGATTTTTCTTTTAGTCAGCTGAGGTTCTAAAACTTAAATTATACGTTAGCTTTCAAAGAAGTTTTAACATATGCCTGCAACTTGGACTTCAGCATATTAATCTTCTGGTGCCCATTGTTCTTTTCTTTTCAGAAGCTGGGGAGGTGGAGGGGGGTCAGAACATAGCCAGTATACTGATCACCTTTAGCTCTGCTAAAGTCAAGGGCCTGCTGTCAGAATGTTCTGATAGCACAGAAATTCATTCTCAGAGCTCAGAGCTCCCACTAAGAAGCATTTTATTTTGTTTGGACACAAGCTATTTTCATGATCCTTTCTCCTTTATTAATTCAATATACCCTAATACAGCAAACACTGAATTTTAGGATTGACCCCACACAGCTAATTATAGTACAATTACCCCAAATTTCTTCTCAAAGGTAACTAATATAAATAAGTATATATTACTTAGTAAGTAAGAAAATATTTTTCTGGATAATGCATCTATAAAATGCTAGTTTCTTGCCAGCTTCTTTCTTGTAGGCTAGCTTTAGGTTATTTCCCATTATGATCTTCTTTACCACTGTTGACCTCTAGAGGGAGCTCAAAGTTTTTGTTACCTTTTCTTAAAGGTCAGTCCACTCGTCCAACAAAAGTGGTATATTTAAGATTTAAGAACATTTTATTATGGCCTAAAAAAAAGTTACGTGTGTGCCATCCCTTTAGGAATCTTTCTCCTGTTAAAGTAAGTAAGGTTTAACCCACTTACCAGCTACTAGGGGAGTGGGTTCAAACCATTTCTTTCTGTCTCCCTTCCAGATTCTCCTAACGATCTTTCCCACTTGGCACTGACTAGGGCATATTACTGTAGCCAGAGAGGCCGATCAGAGGATGGCTGTAAGCAGTGGGAACAAATGCTTTCTTTTGCTGACCCTTGTTACTTTCAGTGGAACAGGCCAGTGTGTCTCTATCTTCCTCATGTCAGGGCATACACAGAATATAATATTTGTATGGCACACTAGTATAAAAGATTAGGCTGTTCATGTCTGTTCAGTCAGAAAATCTAGTCAGCTAAGTACCCCCCTGTCCAGTCCAGCAAGCATCCCCAGGAACAAGGGATCATTATCTTAGCATATCTGTAATACATTCTTGGGGCCACGAGTAAGAAACTTGTGCGGGAAATGATGAGATGTCAGACTAGACATTTCTTCACTTCACCTGCCTATATAACCCTGAGGAAGTAACTAAGGCTTTTAAAGACTCGGTTTCCTCATCTTTAATACCTATCTCACAGAGTTGCTTTGAGGGGTAACCAAACAATAAATGTAAAGAAATGAGCATTGAATGTGGCACATAGTAGGCACGCTGGTAAGCAGAAGACGTTGGCTGGGATTTGGGCTTTGCTGCACAAAGAAACAAGCATTTACCGTAACTATGTCTAGGTTATGAGGCCAGTCTGGTTTAGGTAAAGTTGTCCAAATGGTCCGGCAAAGCTCCCTGGAGCCTGAGGCTAAAGCCCAAACTACTAAGTGTTACAGCTGCCCCACTTTGCTGCTTCTTTACATATACAGATACTCTTGACTTAAGATGGGGTTACAGACCAATAAACCCATTGTAAATTGAAAATACCATAAAGTGAAATGCATTTAAATGCACCTAACCTACCAAACATCACTGCTCAGCCCCACCTACCTTAAATGTGCTCATAACACTTACATTAGCCTATAGTTGGCAAAATTATCTAATACAAAGCCTGTTTGTTAATGAAGTGCTGAATAGCTCATGTAAGTTATTGAATAACTATCCCAACAGTGAAAAATAAATGGTTGTATGGGTACAGAATCATTGTGAAGTGTACTGGCTGTTTACCCTTGTGGTCACGTGGCCAACTGAGAGTGAGTATCATACCGTGTATTGCTACTCTGGGAAAAGATCAAAATTCAAAGTACAATGTCTACTGAATGCATACAGCTTTTGTACCATTATAAAGTTGAAACATCATTAGTCAAACCATCATTAAGTCAGCGACCGTCTGCACACTCAAGAAGCCTCAGGCTGAAGCAGGACTGGTCGTGAGTAAGATTCTGTATTCCTAGGTCTCTGGACCAAAATATCACTTTGATTACACCATGATTTCCAATAATAAAGTAATTGCTAACAGCCTGTATAACCTTTTTCAACCTCTGACTCAGTGAACAGGAACATGTTATGTGATAGGCTCAACAAAGACCGCTGGCTATTGATGCTCATACAGAACCTACATTGTAATGTTGCCATGAGAGTCAGGGTCCAAAGGGTAATTTCCAGAGATGTGTTCTGGAACCAGTCTCCCTTCTTTTTAACTTGTTCCTGGATAATCTGATATCATGTTTGGATAAAATGGAATGGAACCATACCCTCCTGCAACAAAGAACAAAAAGATAAACAGTTGCTAATACATTTGCTCTATAGGTGTGATCTTAACAAACAAGCCTTGGTGTATTAATGTTATATAATGTTAGAACGAAGAGCTCGAAACTGACCATTCTAAACCTAACGTTACCATCTTTGTTAGATGTTCGCTCTTAACTGGCTCATAATTCATTTCACAAAGCAAATCACCTCATTAAGTTGCCTTATCAAAATATAATGCACATAGTTTCCACAGAGATTACACAAAGTAGTACTGCACAAAGCTTGTACATCTATGCATGCCTTAAGATATTTTTATAACCAGAATGGGCATCTGGTTATTAATACCTGCCTAAAATCTTTACAAACTAGGATTATTATGGCCATGCTTTAAGAACCAGAAAGCCCTTTGTTGTCCATCTGTCCTGGCAAAGTCACACCCAACTCAGTTTTGACAGATTCCTCCCGCCCACCTACAAACCCCAGTACAAAAGAGCAGCCTGTTTACACAGAGAAGCTAGAGTTCATTAAGGTGTGTTAACAGAAAGTTTTACAGACTTTACCCCAATGTTAAAAGGGAGCCCACTGGGAAGTTTTAAATACCAGGAAGTGTTAAATACAAGTAATCCAATTAGATGTGCCTTCAGATTACTCAGGCTGAAGAGAACAGAACTGGGAACTGGGAGAAGGGTAACAGTGGAGAGAAGTCTAGAGACAAGTCCTGGTAAGCAATGATAGTGATCTGAACCAGGCTTGTACAATAACAATATCAGCATAAGTAGCCAACATTTAAAATGCACTTACGGTATGTTAGGTATTTAAACCTCACAACAAACCTATAAAATTGGTTTTATTAGTATTAACTATTTCATTAACTAAACCACAAAGGCGAAAAGAGGGGACAAAAGTACAGAGATTTTAAAATACATCTATGAAGTATATAATGCAAGGTTTGATCATTGATAAGGTGTGGAGAGCTAAAGATGAAACCAAGAATAATAATGTCCAGCTTCTCATGGTGGTTGAATGTACTTAATATCATTAATACATTGGTAATTTGTCTTATATTAAGCATTATTTAACACCATCTAAATGGCAGACACAACTCTGGTTTAAAGAAAAAAAAGTTAATTTCCATTGGCTAAATAATTCAAAAGATTATGTCACGAATGACAAAGCATCAAAAGCACCAAAATCCTTAACCAAAAGGAATATATCATATACTATGACAAAAAAGGAAATCTGGTTCAGAAAATTCTTTTGCCCATCTTTTCCCTTTTTTTTTTTTAATCCTTTTTCTCTCAGCTCTGGCAGGTTAGTTTGCTCAAGGTGATACTCCTGACCTTCTTTTCAACTGTATTTACACTGCAATTCATTGTCTCCACTACACTTTTTAAATAATTGTAATCATGCTTTTCCAATGATTTGAAATTTTCACAATTCTGTTTTCAAAGATGCAATTTCTTTCATGAATCTCATTAAAAGAGAATTAAAAATTAAAGGTTTTCTCCATTTACTTGAACTAAAAATGTTTACTGCTCTAATTCTGGACACTGTTATTTTTTTTAAATCTCGTGCACTTCTGCGGTTTTGCTCATTTTTAGGAAAGTCATTCCTTCAACAATATTTTAATGAGCATCTATTACATGCTAGATACTCTGCGTCAAGCTAGCATTTCTAGCTGCTAGGGATACAGGAGTTAAATAAGACAAAAAATTCCTTGTCTTCATATGGAACATACATACATTCATATGTGTTGGGGACATATTATAAACAAATATAAAATGTACCAATTAGTCTTAAGGACTACAGAAATAGATCAACAAGAGAATATAAGTAATGGCGGTGGGGCATTATTTCAGGTAGAGTGGGCAGAGAAAAGCCTCTCTGAGGATGTGACTTAAGCAGAGACCAAAATGAACAGGGAATTAGTCATCCAAACTTGTAAAGGAAAATATTCCAAGCAGGCAGCCTAAGTAGAAATGAGAGTTTGCTAAATTTGATAACACTAATACAGAATAAGGTGGTAGAGAAGATGGCTCATTTAGCAGAGGCCTGACCATACAGCCTTGTAGGCCATGGTGGATTTGTTCTAAGAGTGACAAGAAGCCAGTGCAGGGTTTCTACCGTGTTTTAAAGTGATTATCTGTTGTGCAAATACAGTGCAAAACTGGGAAAAAAGGAGACTGGTTCCTGAATCACTGCAGTAGCATTAGCAAAGATGATGATGGTCTGAACTCAAGGGCAGCCACAGAGAGATGGGTAAACTCAGAACTGTTCTGAAGATAGCACTGCTGGAATTAAGCTGGTGGACAGAGGTGTCAAAGGATAAATCCAAGGTTTTAGAACCAAGCCCAATGGAGGTAAGGCAGTTCCACCTACTGGGGAAAGACACACCAGGAAGGAACAGGTTTGGGGTAAGAAAGGAGCCAAGGGGCCCCTGGATGGCACAGTCAGTTCGGCGTCCGACTCTTGGTTTCAGCTCAGGTCATCTCAGGTCCTGAGATCAAGCCCGGTGTCAGGCTTTAGCTCAGCAAGGAGTCTGCTGAGGTTTCTCTATCCCTCTCCCTCTGCCCGTGCTTGCTCCTGTGCTCTCTCTCTAAAATAAATAAATAAATAAATCTTATTTTTAAAAAAAGAGAGATAGGGGAGCCAAGAATTTCATTTCCACATCTTTGGGTATTGATTTCAACCACACATGCAAATAGAAATGTCATACAGGCAGCTAGATAAGATTTGACAGCAGTTTAGGGAAGGAAGAGGAGATATAAATTAAAGTATCATCAGCTAACAGAAGGCACTTAAACACTAAATGTGATTTCCTAGCGAGTGATTACAGAAAACAAGAGATCTTTGGCTCTCCCACATTTAGCACTGAGGAGGAGGAGCCAGCTAGTAAAGGAAACTGCACATGGAACTACTGGTAAGGTAGGAAGAGCTTTTCTGGAAGCCAGGCAAAGTGTTTCTAAAAGGAGACAGTGATGAACTGTCCTGTCCCCAAGAAGTGCAGAGATCAAGCAAAGTGAGGGCTGAGAAGTAAGCTTGGATTTGGCGGCACGAAGATATTCTGTGTGATTTCAACAAAAGTGGTTTCAGTGGATTAAGCGTCCTTAAAATAAAACCTGTTTTCTGTGGCTTTATTTAACAACCGTTAGAGGGAGAAGCAGCTCTGGAGTTGAGCTGTGGTAGGTTGAAATCACTGCTCTGACAGTCTGAAATCTGGCTTATGAAGGATATTCTCTTTAGATTTGCCATCGATGAAGATTTTCCCTTTTATAGATCTTACGTTATTCTGAGAAACAGAGGGTTAAACAAACAGGACTCTGAAGCTGATTCACCATGCTTCTGAGTTGCTGACTTCCTAGTTGCCTGGATATACTGAGTAGATTTTTTCAAGGAAGTACTTGAGTGGCATACTTTCAATCATTACAAGCCTGAAAACTTCCATATTGTTATCCTGCCTATGTGAAAGATAGTTTCACCAATTTAAGATTCTCAGGTTTTAATAGCTTCTTCCTCAGGGTTTTCTAAATGCCACTCTATTCTCCTTTAGCATGATGCTATCCAACAAAACTTTCTATTATAATAGAAATATTCCATTCTACTGTCCAACATGGCAGCCGCTAGCCACACACAGCTATTTATTGAACACTTAAACTGAGGAAATGAATTTATCATATTTTAACTAAAATTTAACAGCTACACATGCCATTGTTAAGTAACACAGTTCTAGCATACAGAAAACAAATGAAATGCCTATCTGATACACCTTCCTTTGCAGGTAACCTATTTTTTGTCTGGGTACTTGTACTATTTATTTCTTTTTTTTTTTTTTAAATTTTATTTATTTATTTGACACAGAGAGAGACAGCCAGCGAGAGAGGGAACACAAGCAGGGAGAGTGGGAGAGGAAGAAGCAGGCTCCCAGCAGAGGAGCCTGATGTGGGGCTCGATCCCAGAACACTGGGATCACGCCCTGAGCCGAAGGCAGACGCTTAACGACTGTGCCACCCAGGCACCCCTGTACTATTTATTTCTATATCTTAAAATTTTAAAATCTACTAGGCTATTCCTAGGTATGGATCTCATTTACTTTGCTTGGTATGCACGTTAGTTATCTGCAGAAGAATAATATTAATAAACCCTACCATGTATGGGGATTGTAGAGAATTTCAAATGAGTTTCAAGGTGAAAAATACTTGGCACATAATAACTGTTCGATAAATGTTAGCTATATATTCTCTGAGCCCTTTTGATCTGCTCTCTCTAGGTAGAGATAATTTACTGTTTCTCTGACTTTATCTTTTACATGTTTGCTCTGATCTCTCACTCTGAACCTTTACTACACACTGGATCTATTCTTTGTTGTTTCTTATACCTGTGCCTATAGTTTCCATCTCAGTTTTTCCTCTGAATTATGGGACTATTTCTAAAGCCCTCTGCTACCTCTCCAAAAAGTCAACAGTTAAGAATCACAAATTTCACTTAAGAACTCTTTCCTTCTGTCTGGTTCTTTTTCTTCAAATGTTCATGAGTTTCCTTGAGAATACTAATTAGTTCTTCTTTAAATTGCAACATTTTCTCTCATTTCTTGCAATAAGTCTGTATCATAGAATATCACTTGCTCATAATGGTCATCTTCTTTTAGACTACTAAGTCTGTTACATGTCTACCTTTTTGTATATTCAACTTTAAAGAGAAAGATCTATGTTTATATATAACATTTGGGAATTTGTTAGGTTCAATCACAAAACATTCAGAACCAAGTCAAAACTTGGGGGTGGGAGGGTATATGTGTTCACATTGGTATTTCCTGTCTTAGTTCTCAACTGCTGCCTAACAAATCACCCCAAATTTAGCTTAAAACAACAAACACATATTCTCTCAGTTTTTGTGGACCAGGGACCTGAGTGTGGCTTAGCTGGGGGCATCCAGCTCAGGGTTGTTCACAAGGCTGCAGTCTGTGTGTAAGCCAGGGCCTCTGTCATCTCAAAACTTAATGGTGGAAGGATCTGCTTGCAGTCCAAGCTCATACACATGACTCCTGGCAGGCATCAGGTCTTCACTGGCTGTTGGCCAGAAACACCAGGTCCTTGCCTCATGAGCTCCACAGAGAAGCTTACAAAATGGGAGATTGTTTCTCTCAGAGCAAATGAGAGACAACAGCCCAACACTGAAAGCCAAAGCCTTTTTGTAACCTAACCTGAAAAGTTTTGCCGTTAAGTTAACCCATTCACTTTTGTCATATTTGGAGAAGAAAGTCACTAGGTCCAGCCACACTCAAGGAGAGGGGAATAAGATACAAGACACGAATACCAGAAGGCAGGGATCACTGGGGGCTATCTTAGAGGCTGCCTGACACATTTCCCTGGTCACCACAGAGACTCAGCAATATGTAACCAAGTAGCGGCAGTGCAGACCAAAGGCAGCTTTCAGAGCGGAACTTTCAACTTAGTGCTTCATGGTTAGTCTCTTTCCTGAAACCCTGGGTAGCTAGCCGCTCTTCACTGATCTACTGCCCTTGGTAAGAACCATTTTGAGTCATTTAGTTTTCAATCCTTGCTTCAAAGTACAAAATACCATAACCAACCACTTACCCCATGGACAACCCTTAAATTCTAGCTCAAAACAGGTCTTTACCCACACCCTAGGAGGGCTTCTCAACCACCGAGTTAACCAGAGAGAACTTCCCTCACTACATTTCTCATTTGTACCTTTTCCTGCCAAAACCTTTTTAGTTTAGTTATGGCACCCTTCCAGGGTTTCCACAGAGACCGAACTCTCCCATTATCTTGTTGGTCATTTCAGTGTGTTTGTCTGTTTGTTTTAACATATGGACTTAGATCATCATCTTCCACCGGAAGTCAACACAGCGATTTGTTTAAAGCACTTTACACACTCTTTAAAACATTCTGTTTGGATAAATATGACAGGAAATACCTGTTGGTTTTCCTACCCATGAATTCAATTCTATTGTTGGATAAAACAAAGACGTTTTAATCTACATCATCAATCCCCAGGATACATTCTACTACAGTAATTTAAGAACTAAATTTTGATGATTTCCAAAAAATGCAATGTCACCAAACTTAGCATAGAAACACTTCAGCAATATACTTATCTTAAAAGGAATCAGACACACAGCTGCTCAGCAGCATGAACTAGTCACACATGGTTGTCAAGAAGCTCCTACAACCATATGCCCAGCAGTAGGCACCGAGCACTGTGAAAAGAACCTAACACTTAATCAAAGACAAATCTTAAGTCAGAATACCAAAAGGACTGTAACTCACAAACCAAAATACCTGTTTTTGGTTTAACAATGAAAAAAATTGGGGTGCAGTGGCTCAGTCGGTTAAGCATCTGCCTTCGGCTCAGGTCATGATCCCAGGGTCCTGGGATCAAGCCCCACATCGGGCTCTCCACTCAGCTGGGGAACCTGCTTCTCCCTCTCCCTCTGTGATCTCTCTCACTTTCACACTCTCAAATGGATAAAATCTTAAAAAAATGAAAAAAACTTTTCCTACACTGTATTACCCCTCTACCCCACCCTCATTCCCCTTTAGATGATTTATTTGCCCTATTTTCTTAGAATACTAATAAACAGGGCAGGAGGAGAATCAACAAAAACTACATCGGATGTCAACAAATTTTCGCATGTGATGACATCTGGTACAGAGTGTATACTCTCTGGGATAATCAGAATTCAGGTTTCTTGTCCTCTGCTGATGAATATGCAGGAAATGGAATTAAGAAGGGACTTAACACAAATAACATTAAGCACAAATAACATACTGCTGCATGGGACCTACCCTACACAAGCAGCCAACCTGCACAGACATGTAAGGCAGAGTGCCTGAGGCATAAACCCTGTATCTGAGCTCTCATCAGATTTGTAGGTGATATGTTCTCAGTCAAAGAAAACGGATTTTCAAACATTTTAGCACTTTATTTAAGGAATAAAATTACTTGTTATCTCAACGAAGTTGCAGGACACAAAATCAACACACGACAATCAGCAATGCTTCTAAACATTAGCAATGAACAATCCCAAAAGGAAATCATGTGAACAATTCGTTTTACAATAACATCAAAAAGAATAAAATATTTAAGAATAAATTTAATCAATAAGGTGAAAGACATGCACTGAAAACTACAGAACATTGCTAAAAGAAATTTAAAAAATAAATGGAAAGACAGTCTTTGTTCATAAACTGGAAGATTTAATACTGTCAACATGTTAACACTATCCAAAGTGATCCACAGATTTAATGCAATCCCTATCAATATCCTGATGGCATTTTTTGCAGAAATAAGAAAATCTATCCTTACATATGGAATCTGAAGGGACCTGAATAGCCAAAACAATATCGGGGAAAAAACACAAAAAACAAAACAAAAAAAACCCCCCAAAGTTGGAGGTTTCACACGTCCCTATTTCAAAGAATACTACACAAAGCTACAATCATCAAAATAGTGTGGTACTAACATAAACACAGACACAGAGACCAATGAAATAGCAACCAGAGATAAACACTACTCTATTCTGCCTATGGTCTCACGTGACCAAACATATGGTCAGATGCTTTTTGACAACATCTTTTCAACACATGGTGCTAGGGAAACTGGATATCCACATACAAAAGAATGAAGCTGGACCCTTACCTTATGCCACCTACAAAATTAATTTAAAATGGATCAAAGACCTAAACATAAGACATAAAACTTTTACAAGAAAATAGGGAAAAGGGGGACTCCTGGGTAGCTCAGTTAAACGTCTGCCTTCCGCTCAGGTCATGATACTAGGGTCCTGGGACCAAATTCCACATGAGGCTCCCTTGCTCAGCGGGGAGGCTGCTACTCCCTCTGCCGGCCTCTCTCTAGAACAAATAAATAAATAAAACCTTAAAAAAAAAAAAAAGAAAATAGGGAAAACGGCTCATGCCAATAGATTTGGCAATGATTTCTTGACTAGGATGCTAAGAAAAACAGGCAACAAAAGAAAAAACAGAAAAACTGAACATCATCAAAATTAAAACCTTTTTGTGCAACAAAGGACAAAAGTGAAAAAGGCAACCCATGGAATGAGAGAAAACATGTGCAAATCATATAAGGATTTATATCCTGAACATATAAAGAACTCCTACAACTCAACAACAATTAAAAAAAAAATCAAACCAATTTAAAAATAAGCAAGAGCCTTGGAAAAACACTTCTCTTTAGAAGATATACAAAAAACACATAAGAAGATGTATAACATAACCAGTACTCATCAAGGAAATATAAACCAAAACCACACAGAAACACCACCTCACATCCATTAGTATGACTATTACCAAAAACAAAAACAGAAAATAGTGCTGATGAAGATGTGAAGAAATTAAAACCCATGGACACTACTAGTGAAAGATAAAATAAAATGGAGCCACCACTGTGTAACAATATGGTGGTTTCTCAAAAAGTTAAACATAGTATTCCTTTATGATTCAGCAATTACACTTCTGGATATATATCCAAATGAAATCAAAGCAGGGACTTGAACAGGTCATTGGAACACCAACATTAACAGGAGCATTATTCATGACAGCCCAAAGGTGAAAACAAACCGTGGATCAACAGATGAATGGATAAACAAAGTGGTATTAAATACAACAGAGGAAAGAAATGGACATATTCTGTAACGTGGACAAGCTCTGAGCACTGTTAATGGACTGAATGTTCTTTTTTTTTTTTTTTACCTCCCCCATTCTATATTTGTATCTTTTTTTCTCTTACAGTGAGAGCCTCAGTTCCCAAATCTGTAGCTAACTTTTGACAGAGTATGAAGGTGAAAATATAACCTGGGTCTCTGATGAAATAAGCCCAGAATTCAGGCTGAAATCCTAACCCTCAGTGTGATATGAGGACGTGGGGCCCTCTGGGAGGTAAATAGATTCATAAGGGTAGAGCCCTCATGAATGGGTTTAGTGCCATTATATAAAAGATCCCAAAGAGTTCTCTCACCTCTTCTGCCATTTGAGGACACAGTGAGAAGACAAGCCACCTGTGAACCAAGAAGCCAGGCCTGATCAAATACAGAATCTGCCGGTGCCTCGATTTGGGGCTTTCCATAACTCTGAGAAATATTGTTATGGCAGCCTGAACAGACTAAGACATGGACATTATGCTACGTAAAATAAGCCAGACACATGAGGACAAATACTATATAACTGCACTTTTATGAGGCACCTAACGCAGTCAAATTCAGAGAGACAGAAAGTAGACTGAGAGCTGCCTGGAGCTGGGAAAGGGAAGAATGGGAAGTTATTGTTAAGTGGATATGAAGTTTCAGTTTGTAAAATAAAAAGTTCCGGAGATGGATGGCAATGATGGTGTTTGCACAATATGCATGTACTTAAATGCCAATAAACTGTACAATGAAAGATGGTTAAAACAGTAAATCTTATGTATATTTTATCACAATAAAAATTATTTATTATGTCCCATGAGAAATTCCAAGATAAGACAATTAAATACAGAGTTAATTCATTCAGGGGCTTATTTCATGAAAGATCCAGGTTCTTGTCAGCTTCATATTTGGACAAAAGATAGCTACAGATTTGGGAACTGAAGTTTTCACTGTAAGAGGAAAAACAATACAAATACAGAGCAGGGAAGGTAAAAAAGAACTATGTGGTAGTGAATCAAAATTGGCAGATCAGTACAAACTAGTATTTTACAGATTTCATCACAAATCATTTTAATCAGATATGAAAGTAGGTAAAGAGAAAACTCACGGCCACTCTTGTTTCATCCACAAAACCATCCCATATTATTTTGTGTATATCCCAGATACCTAATTATTTCACCCATAAATTTTTCAAAGGTATCTTTAAAAGATAATACCATTTTTAATATAACCAAACACCATTATACCCGGGAAAACAAAACATAGTACTTCCTTAATATTAAATATCCAGTATACCGCATACATTCAAATTCCTGTATGAACTCATAAATTAAAAACAAAATGGCAAAATCCTTTTAATTTCCTAACTCTGTCTAGAAAAAAAAAAAAAAGACATTCCAGTAGTTAACACACTTAAGACATAAAATGGTTTCTAAATACCATTCCTTACTAAAAGAACCCAAGACATCTTATGATTCCAAGTCTTAGGCAGAAAAATTACAAACTGAAACATCTCTTGTCAGAAAAATAGGGAGTGATCAAAGACACACGTAAATGGCGCAAAGGGGACTTGATGGGTCTCTCTCATAGATCAAATTTAGGACAATCTGAGCAACAAAAGGAACAGTGGCATTAATAGATTGGGTGACATTAATAGATTAACAGAATAACAAAAGAACCTATGACTCCACAATGATACTATATAGGAGAGGAAAAGTTGGAAGATTAGCAAATCACCATTCTGCATCCACCAATGGAATAACTACCCACCTCAGGCAAGGACCATCAATGAATGCTTATTAATTACAAAGAAGAAAAACGTTTCTTGAGAGATCTGGCACACAAGTGATAGAACTAAGAATCATCAATAATGTGACAAATTTACATGATTTGATGCACCAGGAAGTAAGCATTTTGTTTTGCTAAAAATGTTTAGCCTGGATTTTATTATGAGGAAACAGTTGATAAAATCCAGAAAGTATGATATTTTAGGCAACAAAGCTCTGACTCCTCAAAATTAATAGAATGTGTTGACTGGATCCTGGATTGAAAAAAAAATTAAGAGTAGTTTTTGAGCCACTTGGGGAAGTTTAAATATGAACTGTGTTAACAGAGAACATTTCTGAATTAATGTTAAATTTCTTGGTTATGATAATGTATTGTGTTTGTGTAAAAGAATACTTCTTAAGAGATTAATTCTAAGTTATTTAGGGGTAAAGCATATGATGTTTCCAACATATTTTCAAAAGATTTGGGAACAGAAGTGCAGGTGTAAGTCTAAGAGAAGAGATAAAGCAAACGTACCAAAATGTTTGTAACTGGTAAGTATAAGTAAAGCATAGTTATAGGGACACCTGGGTGGCTCAGTTGGTAAGCATCTGATTTCACTCAGGTCGTGATGTCAGGGTGAGATTGGCTCAACACTCAGCAGAGAGTCTGCTTGAGATTCTCTCTCTCCCCCTTTCCCTCCCAACCCGTGCATGCTCTCTCTCTCTCTCTAAATTAAATAAATACATCTTTATTTTTTTGTAAGATTTTAAAAATTAATTTATTTGAGAGAGAGAGAGAGCATGTGATCAAGAGCAAGAGGGAGGGGTAGAGGGAGAAGCTGACTCCCTGCTGAGCAGGAAGCCTGATGCAGAACTCCATTCCAGGACTCTGGGATCATGACCTGAGCCAAAGGCAGATGCCCAACTTAACTGAGCCACCCAGGTGCCCCAATAAATACATCTTTTTTTAAAAAAAGCACCTCTCTCTTCCTTGCATTTCTTTTCAAAGCCTCTGCAAAGCCTTTCATGGAACCACCCCCCTGCCTTCTACCCCCAGCAAAGAGCTCTTTATGGTTTCATTGTATAGATCTAATATTATCTGTCTGACCTCATTTCATATTTAGCTTAGTCCTAAAACCATGAATACACCTACAATGGAAAAAAAAAGTCAGACTGGACTTTTCCCACCTAACCTGCAGGAAAATCAAGATCTAAGCTGCCATGTTTCTCCATTATTGAGATAGAAAATCTCCCCTACACTCACTAAGCTATATAAGGGCACTCATAATTGGGGAAGGATTCTTGCCTTTTAAAAAGGAGATATAAGCCTATGCCAACCCCCATCAAACAAGACACAACCAAACCAAAGTTGAAGACTTTAACTGTTACTATTCTAGAACCTACCCCATTCTGGATTAACCAACATTTCATCTGACAATGAAAGCTGCAGTAATATTTTTATTTTTTAATTTCCTGAAGAAAATACCTAGTGTTAGGTACAAATGAGGTAGGAAGGAAAGAGCAATGCACTGAGTCAAAGGTCTGAGAATAATTTCTAAAAATTACTAGCTATAAGAGACTAACTGTCCCTGCGATTGGTCATGTCCCCCTTTTCTCCTTTTAGTAAAAAAAGGTATCCTGGTACCTCTTTCCTTCCCAGCAAAACCACAGACTTTTAAAGGAAATTAGAGGTTACATTCCTTGGGCTCTCCTAAGGCCATGTGACCAAATTCTGAACAATGGGATATGAGTGTAAAATTTCCATGTCACATCCTTAAAAAGAAGCTACTTGCCCTCCTTGCTTTGTCTCCCTCCTGTGGGCTGAACACAGATGTGAGTCAGATCTGATCATGGAGACAAGAGCATACGAAACACCAAGACAGAAGAGACCTGGGATGCTGGAAAATCTCTGGCAAGAGCAGTTTATCCACTCCTCTCCTCCAATGGAGTATTACACGAGTGAGAAACTAGCTAATTTTCAGAACCACAGTTAAGTCTTTTATAGCAGATTGGCCCATAACAGCTTGTATGACTGGGTACTTCGGTGGACCTCATCGTCCTGGTTTACCCAAAACTGGGAAGAATGATACCAGTGTTATAACTTCTTCTTTAGCTTACTGCATTTTTAATTTTTTTTTAAAAAGGATGTACATTTAGTAAAATTAAAAACTGAAGTTTCAAACATTTTAAAATGGGTTGACATGTGAAAACACTTTATACAGTTTACCTGCCCATTCAACAAGTAATTACAAAATGCCCATGAAGTGCCAGATGCTGTTATGTGCCTGGAACTATTCAAAATGCTAACAATAAAGTGGTAAAACAAAAGAAACAGAGATCGTTCCTTCATACATGAAACTTAAAATATGAGAGGAAGCCTACAATAAGCAAGCAAACAATAAATAAACAAGATTATTCCAAATAATAGCAAGTTTATTTGAAAAAGAAAGAAAAAAGCAGGTTAACACTGAGCTACCTAGGGTTGGGAGGGGAATCAGTTAATTTACACAGGGCCACACAAAAAATCTGGGTGAAGCATATTACAGGTTAAAAAGGGCAAGTTTGAGGCCTTCAGCAAGAACAAGATGGCGTTTGTTCACGGATCATCAAGAAAGCCCCAGTGGCTTGGAGCTTGGAGTTACTAGCGACCAAAGGGGAAAAAGAAAAGATCTAAAACAGGCAGAGGCAGTGTGGTATTAAGTGTACAAACGCTGTATTACTAGTATCAGGGGATGAGTGCTCCTCATGAAAAGCAGGGGAAAAATGATCACTCCCTTAATTCTATGTGTTGGTTTCAGGAACAAATGATATTCCCAATAGAAAATTATGATCTCAGCTGCCCTGCAATCGGTAAGTGACTATAATCTTACATTCTACTTACTAACGTCTTAAATGCTACTGACAACCAAGGACTGCTAGATACTGCAGTCTGTTGACACAAATAAAAAAGAAACTCTTAAGAAATGCAATGCCAAGACCAGAAATTTTTTTTTAAAAATTAATCTCAGAAAGGTAGCTGAAAACGAACAAGAGTTCTTAAAAACATAACTGGAAATGTAAAAATCGGTGAATGGAAACAAAACTGAAGAATTCTCCTAGAACTAAGAACAAAACATAGACGAGAAGAAGAAAAAACTGGAGGCTCTGTACAAAAAGTCCAAATTCCATATAATAGGATTTCCGGAAAGAACAAATAAAACAGAGAAGGAAAAAACTGAAGGAAATGAATCCACAAGTTGAAAGGGCCCAAAGAGGACTAACCCAGTATCAAGGCACACCACCCAAATAGGAAAAAAGAAGAGTAAACAGAGTGGCATTAGGCTTCTCAAATGCAACAATGGACACCAGCAGACAAGAAATGACTTCCGAATTTTGAGAAAAAATTATTTCTAATTACCAGCCAATCCCTGAAGTGGGAAAGTAGAATAAAAACATCTTTTCCACGCAGGCAAGACCTCAAGAACTGTACCACCCATGAAATCTTCTCATGAAATACTGATACTGTGCACCACTAAAATGAGGGAGCAAACCAAAAAAGGAAAAGATCCAACAGAGAAGAAGCAAGAAGAATTCCCATGATGGTGAAGTAAAAATAAGAATGAAGGAAAATTCAAGGACAGCAGCTATGCAATAAACTTAGAAAAAAGCCAGGCCAGATTGAAGGACAGAGTCAAGGCAGAAGGAAAACTGATAGAACATCTGAAGTACTTTAATGTACTGACAGGAGATTTAGTTACCTGTCAGAAAAATCTAAGGATGACTTAGTGATAGAGTCACAGAAAACAAAGCAAACCACTTTAGACTGAAACATGATGGAGAATTCCAGAAGGTGGGGTGTGTATGCGTGTTATCAGATTCTTTTGACCATGTAGAAAATGATATTGAAAGTTACACAAAGAAAACAGTGATGACAGATTAAAAGACAAGTGAAAAACAAGGTAATTATTAACTCTAGAGAAAATAATGTCATAGCAGAAAGGATATAATCATAATTCAATACCTGGCAGCAGTGAACAGTATATGGACATAATAACATCCACTCCTAAATTACCAAAAATTTGTTGGTGGCTTAACAGTACACAGATTTACTTCAAGTTCTGGAAGCCAGAATTCCAAAGTAAGTTTCATTGGACTCAAGGTATCAGCTAGACTAACTCTTTCTAGAAGCTCCAAGGAAGAATCTGGTTTCTTTTACTTTCTTAGCTTCAGGAGGCCACCTGCATTCCTCCCCTCTGACCCTTTCTCAGCATCACTTCAACCTCTTGCTTCTGGTGTCACCTCTACTACTTCCTTCTTAGATCGGACCTCCCTCTTTTCCTTTTAAGGATCCTTATGATTACATTTAGGGCCTAGGATAATCCAAAATAATCTCCCTATGTCAAAATCCTTAATTTAATCACATCTCTGCTCCCTTTGCCATAGAAGGCAAAGTCTCTTGTTCTGGGGATTAGGATGTGGGTCTCTGAGGGGTAGTGGAGGACTTTATTCAGCCTACCACAACCCTGAATACTGCTTTAAATAATAACAACAGTATAGCAATATTGAGAAAATAGGAGCAGTAAGAGGGGCAGAACATAATTCAACTCTTAGCTACCATTTACATCTGAGGACATCTAAAATTGATTAACAGCTGTATGAACATACTGTTTAGAAACAGGAAAATAAATACCAGAAGAAACCAGCTGAAAATCTGGGGAAGGGGACTCAAGGGTGGTTACAGGTAAGGAAGGCAGAAAACTGTCACTTTTCCTCATAAGCATTTTAAATTACTGACCTGCTGAACTATGTACATGAACTATAGAGATAAAGTGAAAATCAACTTAAAACAAAACTAAGATTAGGTGATTGGGGAGGGAGAGAAATCCTGGTTGGAGACTGAAAGGGTACCTCCCAGGCTAACGAAGCAAAGAGAAAATCACAAAAATAAAAATTAAAAAGTTGATCATTTATGCTTACTAAAAATCTGTGTTAGAGATTATAAAACAATTTAGGAGTGAAGATTTTATTTCCTAAATTCATCTTTTTCACAGAACTTGGAGGAAAATCTATTTAAAAAAAGCAAATTACTAGCAAAAGCAAACCTTTAAGTATACTGAGATACCGGTGTGAGCTAAATTTGAAATACAAACACAAATTTAATCTAACAATTAGGGGTGGCTAACAAGTAGTACACTATGATGTAAGCTGCTCTTTTAACAGCTAGTACAAAGCTCCCCAGGAGGTGTTTATTCATTTATTGAACAAATGTTAAATGATGTGAGAACAGCACAATGAATCTATTCAGTTTGTCAGAAACGCTGAGTAAAAGAACTAAGATACTACCCTACCTGTTCTCCCTTGCCCGAAAAAAGGCTATAAACTGCCTTTTCCCTCTAAGTGTAGATTGGCAGACCGAGAGAGCACCAGTAGCAGCACCCGGGCCATCACTGGAGTGAGTTAGAAAAGCAAAATCACAGGCTCCGCCCCAGATCTGCAAGCGTAATCATTATCTGCATTTTAACAAGATTTCAGGGAAATCAGTAAGTACATAAAGCTTGAGAAGTACTGGTATCCAGCTAATACAATTCTTTTGACTAAATAAAACACAGCGTACTTCTGAATAGGGAATCAAAGAGAGAAATAAGGGGGTTCACTGGTACGATAAAATGTGTTCTCTTCAGACTCCTGTAAAATTTTTTATGGGCTCTACATATATTCATCAGCCCACTCAAGATCTGGTAAAGGATTGAGATCATCACAGAACATCACAGAAACAGAGAACACTGCCAAAGAAGGGAGGAAAAACAGGGCCTCTGCAGTTTAGGGTCAACAATTCTAATGGCATTTTCCTGAGATCACACTTTCAGGTGCTCCCAACTCTACTTCTACAAGCTAGGGGAAAATGAAACTAGTAGTGTGAAGGATGTTTTGGCTCTAGTGCACGTTGAGAGCCCCAACACCGATGCAGAGTATCCAATCACAGGAAAGAACAAAACCATGGAGGGACTTCAGAACAAGAAAATGAAACACAAAAATTAAAGAACAAGCTCAAACTTTTACTGTAAATTAATCAAACTAATAGTCAAAGTGCCAGGCCCCAGCCTAACTCAAATTCTGATGAAACTAATCTTCCTCCTTCCGTCTTTGGATTCCCCAAACTCCTAACTCAACTAAGCTAAAGTTATATTCATTAATGCAACATGTACTTATTGAAAATGCCTTTAACTTGCTCCAAATCTCAAAAACAACAAGTTGATCTTGATTTGTGGACTCGAAAGCCATTTATTCTGTTAACTGTTAATCTGCTATTTCTGTTAATCATGAATTAAATAACTAAGTAACCGCACCAACTAAATTTTCTGAGCACTAAGTATAGGCCAAAACTAAGCACTCATATATATTTAATCCTTTAACAACACAAGTACTATTAATTATCCCCATTTGTAGATAAGAAACTAACAAATAGTAGTTCTCAAATGTTTTTTTTCTTTTCCTGTGCCTTCCACTGCCTGCCAAAAACGACAAAATCACTTCATTTAGACAGACTTTCCCATCTACTCTAGACCCAAATTATTTCTTTGAGCTTCCATACAACTTTCCTCAGCTATGATGATGGCAAGGAGAGGTTTTGCTATTACAAATGAATAAGCACCCGCAAAGAGCAATAGAGGCCATGAACAGAACCTACATACTTAAACATGCTCAAACAAGTAAGTGAAAAAGATTTTACTGAATGGCAATATTGTGCTAGACACTGTCAACAGGTCAGGAAATTGGTACTCCTATTCATTGCTGGAGGAAGTGAAAACCCACACCAACTTTCTAAGGCAATTTAGTAATACATTCTTTAAGCCATAAAAAAAGTTCACATCTTTAGACCAGCAACTCCACTTCTAGAAATATACCCTAAGGTAGTAAGATTCTCACAAGGGTGTTCATAATAAATTTACAACAGCAAAAACTATAAAAGCTAAAATGCCCAAATTAAGTACAAAAGTCATTTATTTTCTTAGATGTAAACTGGAAAAAAAAAAGCATTATACAAAACTACACATGTAATGCTATTTTTAAAATACACATTCACAGTAGAAAAAGGACAGATCTACGTCAAAATGTTAATAGATGTTATCTAAAAATGGTGAGATTATGTGTGACTTTATTTTTGTTGTTGTTTACTTATGGTAGTTCTAAAGTCAGAAGAACCAAGCCTCAACCTCTGGCTCCCCCACTTACCACTGTGTGACCTGATCAAGTTACTTTATCTAATTCTTGATTTCCTTATCTACAAAATGAAAATAATAATAATACCTATCCTCAGAGGCTGGCTGTGAAGATTAAATGATAACACATGCAAAACACTTAACACTGATTGGCAGTTAGCTAAGTTTCTTGAGCACTTATTTTTTTAAAGATCAATCTATTTTAGAGAGAGAGTGTGTGTGGCATGCAAGCACAGGGGTGATGGGCAGAGGGAAAGGGAGTTAAGAGTCTTAAAGCAGACTCGGCCCTGAGCCCAACACAGGGCTTGAGCCCACAATCCCAAAATTATGGCCTGAGCCAAAACCAACAGTCCTGGACGTTTAACTGAATGTTTAACCAGGTGCCCGGCACTTACTTTTTTTTTAAAGATTTTATTTTTATTTATTTGACAGAGACAGCCAGTGAGAGAGGGAACACAAGCAGGGAGAGTGGGAGAGGAAGAAGCAGGCTCCTAGCAGAGGAGCCTGATGGTGGGGCTCCATCCCAGAACGCTGGGATCACGCCCTGAGCTGAAGGCGGCGCTTAACGACTGCGCCACCCAGGCACCCCCCGGCACTTACTTTTAAAATATATGTTTACACTGAGTTATTTTTCCTTAAATAATAAAAATCCTTAATATTAACAAATTACCACATAATAAGAATTTAATGAAACTGTGCTGTCGCCAACTTGAGCAATGTAAAAATTGTGACATTTTGGCATTTTACACAATGTTAACAAAATTTCCAAGCAATATGGTCGAGAATTAGAGATGGCGGACATTGAACAAAAGGAGCTACGTACTTACTGAATAGTCAAAAAGACAAAATGAGAGAGGAAAAAAAGAGATACATTAGGTCTTTAGGATCTAGCCTACTTTATAATGTCTAGTTTAGTTCTACATAATCACTGAAAAAAAGATCGAGTCACTTCAGACATCACGTCAGAACAATAAGATCCAAATGAAGGAAACTTAAGGTCTAGTTTAACGAAGGGGTATGACACAGACTTCAGGTATCAATGAACCCAAATCGTTATTTTTAAAGATTTGGATATCTTAGCCATTATTATTTTATTATTAGACATTATTTCATAAATTTTACTTAACTTTAGAGTCTACTAATTGTACATCTAGATGCACATCCCAAACATGTACAACCTTCTCAGCAACTCTTCAGACTAATGCTACAGAAATCACAGGACAGTTAAAAGAAAATGGTAGCTACGTGGGCAATTCATTAGATCCTCTCTAAGACAAGGCCTATATACCTTACCTGTCATGGATCTCTGGAATGTACTTTCCCACTTTCAAATCTAAAATGATGAACATGCTGTTAAGTTAAAAACATTAAACTATGAAACGGTTCTGAAACCATATATAAGAAATCTGTGACAGTATCTCTAGGGACAGAGAACCTGGGAGAATGGGGTTAAGAGGGAGACATACTTTCCCTCTATACCTCTTGGCACTGTTTGGATTCACCATCTCTTTGTGTGACCTAAAAGTTTATTTACTATTACCATTTGTCAAATTCAGTGTACAATTCAGCATTTATTACTATATTCACAGAACTGTGTAACCTTCACTAATTTCAGAATATTTTCATTACCCCCTTAGAGAAATGCCATACGCATTGGCAGTCACATCCCTCACTGGTCCTATCAACCACAGATCTACTCTGTCTTGAGAGATTCGCCTCTTCTGGATATTTTGAATAAACAGAATCATATAATATGTGGTCTTCTGTGCCCAACTTCTCCAACTAAGCATAATGTTTTCCAAGTTCATCCATGCTGTAGCATGTGACAGCATTTCATTCTGTTTCTATGGCTGCATAATATTCCATTGTACAGATACAACACCTTTTCTTTATGCATCAATTAACACACATTTGGTCTGTTTGCACTTTTTGACTATTATCAGTTGTGTTGCTATAAATATTCATATCTAAGTTTTTATAGACACATGTTTCAATTCTCTAAAGTATATACCTAGAAGAGAATTGCTGGGTTGTATGATTAAATCTATATTTAACTTTTTAAGGAACTGCCAAACTGATCAAATGAAGGCTTGAAAGACACAGGAGAGAGGGAAGAGAGAAAAATGCCCCAATTTTTCTCATTTGTTTTGCAGCATTGCATTTGTTTTGCTACATTTACCTGGAGCGATCTCCAGAAATATTCATCGGTGAATTCAACTCATAAGCATTTAAAACCACTGAAAGACATAGTTACGTCTTAGAAAAACCTGAGATACATGTGATTCTTTCATTTAATTCCAAGAACTAAGCATTTGTAATACAGCACCATCTCAATATCAGAAAGCATGTCAACTCGGAAAAGGGACAATAATTTATTATTCATATTCCAACATTACCTGTAAATTTTTTACATAGGATTAGCCAAGGATCTCCCAATAACGTGAACAGGTTAATACCACAAGCCAGAAAATGTTATGGAAAAGGCTTATTTTAATAAAATTGACACTCTTAATATACCTAAAGTGAAGGATATATATACCTCCATCCCTCACATTCTCCACAGCACTGGGAACGCAACATATTCTCGTTGACTTGTGGATGGATAACTAGCACTCTACCCTTTCCCTACGAGAACCAGAGATAGAGATTTTTAATCAAACAGTATTTAAAAAAAAATGAACCACAGAGAAGCAACGTGGAAGCCAACAGAATGGTTTTACTAACTCATCTTAGGTTAGCATTGCTCAACTTTGAGTTTCAGTGTCCTTGTGTACAAAATGACAATAATGTCTACCTCAAAGGCTTACTGCAAGAAATGCAACCATGATCGTTCCCTATCTACAATTTCATTACAAAGAAATACAACGCAGTTACCAAATTTTCCTATTATGCTGAAGATTTTGCTTAATTAAAACATGTATGAAATAACATACTGGCTGCCTTACTGTTAATATAAGGAGATTCACGATAATGAAATGTGATTTACAAAATCTATGGGATTTTCTATTTTTAAACTAGAAACTGCAAAACAAATGAGGTAAAACTCTGGTCAAAAATTTAGATTTTTGCTTAATCCTATCCTGAAATAGCCTACAAAATAAAGTAATCCAGTTCTAGTTTTCAAATTGTTCATCTGGGACAAACAGATCTGTCACACAGCAGTACCAATCTGTATTCTTTCATATTTTCTGTCCAGGCCTCTCTCTGTCCACTGCCAATCATTTAAAGGAAGTACTTCTGTTCCTTCCCACAGAGCCCCAGCTATATATAAAAAGACTAGAAGCACACACTAGCTAAGGTGAAAGCAACCTAAATGTCAATCAATGCATGAATGGATAAACAAAGTGTGATATATACATACAATGGAATATCATTCAGCCTCTTAAGGAAGGAAATCTTGTCACATGCTACAACATGGATGAACCCTGATAACACGAAGTAGCCAGTCACAAAAAGACAAATACTGATGGTATTTGGTATCTATGTATTGGTAGGAGGTATCTAAGGTAGTCAAATTCACAGAAACAGAAAGCAAAATGGTGGATACCAGGGGCGGAGGGAAGAATGGGGAACTGTTATACAGGTCCAGTTTCAGTTCTGCAATATGAAAAAGATCTAGGGATAAGTTTCACAACAACGTGAACACAGTTAACAGTACTGAAGTATATGCTTAAAAATGGTTAATATGGTACACTTTGTTATGTGTTTTTAATAAAAAATGCATTAAAAGAATTTTTTGTTTTGTAAGCTAAAAAATATTTTGAAGAATTGGTTCTGCTGCTAGAAAAAAATTAATTCTCCTTTTATGTCAAGGGAGAAAAAAAGACTAGGAGCAATCCCTTCTCAACCACCAGTTCTCATAATAACCATTTTTGCATGCTGCATCCCTAGATAAAGAATTTGACAAGAATTATTTATTGCCTACAATAGCCTTTTTCTCTTGAAATAGAGCCTTCCCAATCTATTAGCCAATAAGAATGTATTAAAGATTCCTCTTATGCTATCTTGGAAACACGTCTATGCCATACCCATAGGTCTCTTACTTTGCAGTAAGCTGGAAAAGAGAGAGACAGGTAACACCAAAATGGTTCTATCTCCACTCTGATACAAAGGAGACCTGACACTCTACAATGTCAAGTTTTAAAAGTTAACATTTTTCCAGATCTTTAGAAAATTAACAAAAATTTTCTCACCAATCCCTTTTATTTACTTTGGTTTCTCTCTTAATACGGGCTACTGCAGAAATTTAGACTCCTTCTGAATGAAGTATAAAACAAGCAACTGGTTCAAAACCCAATATATTCCTCTAATAGTTTTACCCACAGTTAAAGAGAAGTTTTTAATTAAAAAAAGAAAAAAAGGTGGGAAAACACTAAAGCTGTTAAGTCCAGTATCTTAGAGATTTATCCCTCTAATATCATAGCAGAAACAGTAAGTACTAAAAGGATACCTAAGAAAAAGAATACCCTCTGAACAGTCTAAAAGCTATTATTTCCACATAAAATATCCTCAACTCTTCCAAATTTCAGTAGGCATATAACCACAGGTAACCTTCCTTAGGTTAAGGCAGAGGTTCTTAAAAATAGGGTCACTAGTCCATGAACCCCCTTGAACTTGATAAAGAGATCATTCAAAGATTTCAGAAAATCTCAGTTGATACTGGAACATTCAGGGAGGAAATCAACCAAAAGAAAAAAAAATTACAAAAGTACAACCTCTGGCATAGTGGCTTACAGAAAATCATTCCATCATGATTTACCAAGGATTCCACGTATGACATGGGCAAAGACCTGGGTGACATTTTAATCAACTACTGCTAAAATTAACTAAACGTATGTTATAAAAAATAAGTTCTTTTTTAACAAACCCAACATTTAAACATGGATTGAGAAATTGGTGCAGCTAGTTTTAAAAGGCCTACGTACTTCGACAAGCGTTCTCTAAAGTATAGAAAAACAGCCACAAAAATACTGAAAATACTATGCAATGAACAGTTGATGCTGCATTCTTAGAATGGGAAATTCAACTGTTTTAAAACATGATTATGCTGTACTTTAAAATTTAGGGGTGCCTGGCTGGCTCAGTTGGAAGCGCATGCGACTCTTGAGCTCAGGGTTGTGAGTTTGAGCCCCCACTGGGTGTAGAGATTACTAAAAAATAAATAAACTTTAAAAAAATAAAATAAAACTTAAAGAAAACACTGTTCTCAACTCCCTTAGAGTTGGGAAGTACAAAGTTACCATGCCAATTTTATGCTTTTCTTCCAAGAAAAAACAACACATCAAACTGCTACATGTTCGGCTCAAAATAAAACACAATGCCAAGGTCACCAACTCATTTCTAATAACCACGCAGCAACCCAGAAATGGCACCATACCAGGCTCTGAGGAACTTAGTAATCCTACATTAAGTATTAATGTTAACTGGACCTGAGCAGAGAGTGGAAAAAGCCCTAAAATTTTTTTAGAGCCAAAGTATTTTGGCAAATATGTACTGGTATATAATCTCTGCAAGGAGGTAAGTTTAAAAATAGATATTTTAAAGTCCTGAAGGTATCCTTCCTTCACCAAGATCACCAGATGAAAGAGCTTAAGGCAGATCTAATTTGGTATCTAAAGAACAGCAAGGGAGTAGGCTGAAACAATATCAAGTCACAGGAAAGCTTTTATAGGAAAGCTTTAGACATTCATGCACAAAAGCAGCATACTGCTCTGGTCACTTATCTTGTGGTCTGTGAGACTTTTAAAGCATTAATACGGTGAAACCTCTTAACAGACTAAACCAACGGCTGTCAAGTATTTCTGGACAACAGGATTTCTTTACATTTAAAATCTGAGGACCCCAAAGGCCTTTCAAATTTTAGAGTATTTATCAATTTAAAAATATTAATGATAAACCCTACACATTAACAAAAAAAGAGGAAAAATTACTTTACCTTCCCACAAAAAATTAGCAAGAACAATGGCACTGTTTTATATCACTGCAAATCTCTTTAATGTGTGGCTTAATAGAAGACCCCTACATTCTCGACTGCTTCTGCATTCAACACACTATACTGTGCTGTGTTGGTTAGGGATATGAAGAAAATCCATCCTCATTTAGGTATGTGGTTGAAAAGGGAGAAGTATTTTAATAGGCTTTTCAGGTAGTTATGGATATCCCTTTGACACTACACCAAAACTGGACAAGGGGTAGTTTCTTAAAGATTTATGGAATCTGAAACCTTATCAGTCATCTGTTACATAACAATCCAATGCTGTACCTTGCACTTTTACTTATGCATTTTTTAACATCACAGGCACTGGATAGTTGTAAAACACTGATTCAGAGTCATCCAAATATTCAGAGCTTCCAAATGTTGACGCATTTCATTATATCAAAAAACTGCAATCATTAATATTACTGATCTCATCTGAAAAATCTTTATGTATTGCAAAAGTTACCCAACTCAGGATGGCAGACACATGTTTTCCAAAATTCTCACTTTTCTTGAAAGCTCAAATTTTATCATGGGCAACAAGGACTGCCCACTGAGGAAACAAACTCACTGCTTATTTGAGAAAATGTCTGCCAAATATCCAAGTCTAAATAACCATCATTTATTCGTCAGTAGTTCTAACAAAAATAACGTTCCATGAAAGGAGCAGCTAGCCAGTGGAGCTTAAAACCCAAATTAAGTGCACAAATGCTTTTCCTCCAGACAACATGTACTCTGGTTTGTAGCACAAATGCTTTGGTGTACCTCTCCTTTTGTCACACAGAATGTTTAACAACCATGTACTCAAGAATCAAGATTTTAAAAAGTTAGTTTTTACTGCTTCATCAAAACACTCATATGTAAAATTGGCACTTTAAAACTGCTGGTACATGGTTAAGACACCAGCAGCTTTACCCATATTGCTTTTGTACCACTGCTGCAAATGTCAACATTGTCAAAAAGGCAAATATATTACAATGCAAACAGTTCTGACTTCATAGACCTTTTGAAAGAGTTGAGGGATCACCAGACCATACCCTAAAACAGCTGTTTTGATAATGGTTATGGGCTCTCTCTAACTAGAAAAATGCACATAAGTACAAATATACACAATACATTTTTATTTTTTAATTTGAGAGAAAGAGCAGGCACATGCAGGCGGAGAGGGAGAGGGAGAGGGAGGGAGAAGCAGACTCCTCACTGGGCAGGGAACCCGATGCGGGACTTGATCCCAGGACTCTAGGATCATGACCTGAGCCAAAGGCAGACGCCCAACTGACTGAGCCACCCAGGTACCCCAAAACCATTAAATTTTGTGTGATAGCCCAAAAATTGTTTTTCACAATTTTATTTAAGACTTTATTTAAGGAATATTTAGATTCTACTGCTGATTTTTTTTCCCCCCAAGAACCAGTCTAGAGGTCTAAATCCTACCAAAAATAAACAGGAAGTGTTGAAAGATGCAACGCATATGGATCCAAGTTTCATAAAAAGAAGGCTTCATGTAATAAAATCATATCCTAAAATAATTTCCTATAAAAAATTAAGATCGTCAAATATGGAGATAAGGGAAGATATACCTGTTATTAAATATTGTGAATTAAAAATTATTACTTGTCAACAATATTAACTATTAAATAATGAAAATTTACATTGAAATTAACCATCCTGAATGGTTAACAACCGTTTCGTATTTTCGACCAAAAATGACACACTTCAGATTATCCACATTTATTTATTTGAATTTTTAATATTTCCACAAGTAAAATTTAAGCAAATAATAGATTATCAGGTATTGCTACTGCAAAAAAGTCATTAGGAAAAATTCCTTACTGTTTCACTTTAAAATGATGACCTTGGTTTTTTCTAGTTTGTTGAATCCAGATTTTAAAAAACAAAAAGGATCAAGTGATGTATACATAAATGGGTTGCACTGGCCATGGGTTGATGATGTTGGGTGGTGGGGGTTCAATATACTATTCCATATTACTTTCTGTAATGTTCAAAATCTCCCATAACAAAGTGTTTTTTTAAAAATGCAAATACAAAAAAATAAAAAATAAAATACACAAATACAAAAAGGACCAGGCAAATTAAAAACTGGGCAATTATTAGCTTCAGGACAAATGAAGGGATGCACAAGACAAGAGAAATACTGCAGTCTTGGTTCAACAGTGAACATCTGCATGGTCTTAATGTAAGCACGGACTTGTAATTTACCCATACCATGTGTGTGGTTAAATCGGGGATGCAGGTGATAAACTGGGGTGTGGGGTGACAGGGGTGATAATGTTAACAGCTTAATCTTCATCTACTAGAGAGGAAAGTCAATTGGAAATGTCTAAAATGGATGAGAAATAGAAGTTACCATTTTCTTCACAAAAAATTAAGCAACAGGGAACGCAATTGGAAGAGTTCAACATAACCGCCTTTAGAAGGACGAGGGAGGATTAGGGAATGGATGAAGGTAAGGATTGTCAGTTTTCACTCCAAACCCTTTTTGGTACAGTATTGATCTAAAAACATACAGACACACATACATTTTTGGGGGGGTGAAATCTAACAAATATAGAAAATCAAAAACCAAAAGAGAAATGTCCAAGATAATCAGTTAATCATAACAACCACCACCCAGTCAAGACACTATATCCATGAGGCCCCCCAGACTCTTTCTCAAGAACAACTCCCTTTCATCACTTAAAACTAACCACTGCATACAGGCTTTTATAGCAATTATTTTGTAGCTTTTCTTCAGAGTTTTACCAGTTTAGTATGTGTCCCTAAGGCTATGGTTTAGTTTTGAATGTTTTTTAAACTTTGTATTAGTGGAATCAAAGAATCTGTATAAAATATACACATACCGTATCTTCACTTTGGCTGAGGAGAAATTCTTAATAAATTCCCCAGTTCTCTGAACATTCTCCAACTCTTATTTGACATAAACATTCCAACAATAACAGCTAAACCCTTATAACGCTCTATGTGCCAGCTTTCTGTTTTATGCATATTAACTCATTTAATCACCAAAACAACAGCATAAGGAAGATTTTACTGTGATCCTCATTTTAGAGAGAGGAAAAACAGGCACAAAGAGATGAATAAATTTGCCCAACATTACCCAGCTAGCAGAGGATTGGGTAGGATTCAAACTATGTAGCCTAGCACCAGTGTCTGTGCTACCTACTATCTCATGAAAGCAAGTTGTCAATGAAGGAAAATTTTCAAGTATAGAATATGATAAAATGTTATTACCACTACCATGAAGTTTAAAAGGAAAACTGCAGGACATGAGACCGTCTGAGTGATAGAGATTTTAGTACCTCACCCTTCTCCCAGACAAGTACCTATACCAAAGATAAACCACTTAAAAGTGCCTGAAGAGACCTGTGCATAGAATAAGTATCCCAGTAGGAGCCTACATTGGCCAAAGATCAATCACAGTATTTGGTCAAACATCAAAATACTTAGCTCTGCAATGCACTTAATGACAAATTCTGAGCCTTGATTAAGTCCAATAAAGACTTCTTTCTAAATTAAGGTCCCCAAAGAGCTCAGTGTCTCACACAATTTACCAGTAGTAATAATGTTGGGCTCTTTCTTTTCTAAGACATCTTTGAGAATTGATTAGAGTATAAGCAACAATAGGAATCATCTAATCCAGTCCTGTCATTTTAAGGCTAACCTCACTGTAACCCAGAGAAATACTTATTCCAAGTGATATACACTTGTTTGTCACCAGAATAAAAACCCAAGGTCTCCTAACTTCTTTCTATTACACAGCTGTAGAACATCAATCCAGTTATAAAGCCTGGCAAGTAAATACATCCATGATTTCCAGAGTATATCGCAATCATCTTTACAAAGGATCTCTTTCCCCTTCAAAACCTCATAATAACATTCACATTCCTTCATTCAACAAATACTCAACACCTACTGTGTGCCAGGCGTTGCTCTAAGCATAGTAGTTTGTACAGGATGTTCTGCATAGAGCACAAAGATGCATTAGTCCTGCACAGTGTAACGGCAGAGGTTTAGAGTAAATCATAAATAAAAATAAATAATTACGTAAATTATTTATTAATTTAATTAATTTATAATCATATAAATTAAAGAAATTATATAAATAAATATAATTATATATAAAAAGTGTTATTAATTTTTAAAATATTTCCAAAAAAGGAAGATAAGTAAAAGAGTTGCAGACATGACTTGAAGAATTCTAATAAGTGATAAACTGGGAGGAGTGTAAGGTATTCCAAGGTGAGAAGAGCAAAAAGACAAAGACCCAAGAGTAAGACTGTACAAGACTTGTCTAACAGCATCCATTTAGCTGGATCATAAACCATATTAGCAGATGAACATTGCGAAAACAAGGGGGCATACTGACATACTTGCATATTCGCATTCTAGGCTGAAATATTTGAATGTAATTCATAATCCTAGGGAAGCAGTGACCACTGAAGATTTCTGAGGAACATAAAATTGGGACAGTATTTAAGATTAATTTAGAAGCGAAACAGAGGAGAAGAAACAGGAAATCATTTAGGAAGTTTCTGCAACCTGGATGAAAGATGCTGAGATCCTGAACTATGGTGAAATTGGGTATGGAAAGAAGACTAAAGCATTACAAAAGTAATGATGGTATGCCATGACAGCTAACTGCGTGTAGGAGGGGAAAGACAATTTGGAGCCTTTGATGGGAAAGAACTTGCAATGCATCATTAACAGAAAACAGGCAAGCTAAACTAAAGATTTAGCTAGATGTAACCTGTTTAGAGATTACAGTCTAAACCAAGGGGGGAAACGTATTAATCTTATTTGAGAAAAGCACATCTTCCCTTAGTAACATAAACATAATAGACTGTGACATGCAAACTACAGTATACAAAAAAACCCAAATTAAAGGAGTATAATTTGAAAATCAGGTGCTTTTTATACTTACTACACTAGAATAAACATAGGTATTAAAGTTAATCATGTTTTTATTAAAATATACATACCAAGCCTCAGTATGTTAAGATGCTAGGAATGCACTGTATGTTAAAGTATTATCAAACAACCTCAAAGGAAAATTATTTAATGAATCAGTAGCAAAATGTAGTTACTAACTATTAGCAGAAGAGAACTACAACTGATCCCATCATACAACATATTACCAACTATCATTTGATTCAGTTAGGTAAGTTCAGAACTATGAATTTCTTCTAATTAAATAAAACCCATGTGGTCTCTCTGCCTACTATTTAACAGGTAAACTATGAGCTCCCTCAGGGCAGGGTTTATGTCCCAGACACTTGCAGCCCCAGTGCTCAACATTTAGGAAGTCCCTAAACAGATCTTTGATATAAAAAATAAATGGAAATCAACCCAGGAATAATTTTCAAGTATACAGCACTCTCATAACTTGAGTATTATACAACAGCATGAATGATCCAATATTTGAGTGCCTACTATTCAACAGGCAATGGAATTACAAAATGAGTAACACATGAGTCCTCCCTTGAACTTAGAGGATTTCTCCCAAGTCAACCACCACAAGCTTCACCAGAAAACCTTGATTTGCACTACCTGTGTGACCATCAGTGAGTCTCATAACTAAGACTTCTCGTTTCTCATCTGAAAAACAGATGAGAACTGAACAGGAAAGAAATGTGACAGTTCTCTATAAAGTATCACAAGTATAATGTATGCCAGTTGGCTCCCCGAAAAACACCAAACTGATCAGACACTCCACTGAGAATGACACTGACACAGGCAAATCCAAGCATTTGACTGGCTCAACACAAGTCTATCATCCTACCATCACCTGAAGAAATCCTCAAAACAAACAGTACTGCAAACAGGTCAAAAATAGGATCTTAATATGACAAAACAATCTAGAGAAGGATGATTTATAAACTTTCACTAGACAAAATTTTTTAAAATTTTAAGTACATTTTAATTCATTTGAGTTTTGTTGGAAAATTCCTACTGTAATTCAAGACAGAATATCATTAAAATTCAAACTTTAAAAATAATATTTCTGAACAATGAAATGACACAACTACTTTATGGGAAATAATGCCTCCACCACATAAGACCATCTCAAATGAGTGCAGAACTAGCATTTCCAAACTTTACGTTTTTGAAATACACTAATAAATTTGGGAGAAGAATTAAGACTTAGGTATTTCAACTGATCAAACCCAGCTCTAACCACACAAGAATAAGCTCCCCAAATGCCATGCTATATATCCAGAGCATTGTTGTTTTCTTATCCATCTAAATTAATCCTTACAAGACAATAAATGTATCATTTGAGCCAGCATTTCTTCACAGAATGTCAATCAACACCACACTCTGAACGTAGGCAAATTAAACACTAAAAATCTTACCTCAAAAATAAGACAGTCACTTAAAAATGTTTCTGAGGTAAATGCTGATACCTATTTAAACACAATTATCTAAAAATGATGTACGAACATGAAAATGCATCACCATTTATTTGCACATGAAATTTATACAGTCAGGAAACCTTTACGATATGAGCCTTAGATTTTTCTTGTGACAGTTTTATATACATCATCATCTAGTGCTCCTTTCACTTAATACATAAAAAATGATATAAAGTATTAATAATAAAAGACTGAAGACTATTTTCCAGACAAGCGACTTCTTAAAACTGTTCCTCCATTGCTCAGACAATAAACTCAGTATGTTCTTAAACTGTAACAGACCTAGCCGCAAGGAAATCCTTCAGTAATCACGATTTTGAAGATTCCATATTCAAATTTTGCATTAAGTGCTTTCTTACCTTCTGCTACATCATCATCTACTGCTCCTTTCACCTGAGAAAAACACCACTGAATATCGTTCCCTCCTCCAGCTCCTGGAAAAAGAAAACATACCAATTAAAACTGAGTTCTGTTCATGTTTACTCTCGTAAACACTGAGATGGTATCCATGGTTGGCATGATACTAATAGCCTAGTACTGCCCACACATACAACCACCAGCCCAGAGCACTAATTTGGAAGAAGGTTAGTCTCCAATAGTTGGTACTGCATTTCAAGAGAGAGATTCCAGGTATGAAATATTTAAAGGCCATGTACTATCATTAACACTGCACATGTGTTCAAAACTTCCATTTTCCCTTCCCCTCAAATACCGTAAAAGCCTCATAGTCACGCAAAACCTACCA
The DNA here is from genome assembly GCF_002007445.2 of Ailuropoda melanoleuca. NCBI lineage: Eukaryota > Metazoa > Chordata > Mammalia > Carnivora > Ursidae > Ailuropoda > Ailuropoda melanoleuca. Next base: position 71,951,848 of record NC_048222.1, read on the forward strand.
GAGAAAAGTAAATACCAAAAGTTAGATAGTTTTCCTTTAAGTTTACAAAAGTCTGCAGAAGGGTTAATAAGGTTAAACTACCATAAAACATGGAACGAAGAGAAAACTTCAGGAACATTACTGCCTGGGTGAGGAGTAATGATTCATATGAACCCAATCACCAAAGCGCACACACAGCAAACACAACACTCACCACCCATTTCTTCGCATTTCATTACCAGCGAATCACTGGCTCCAGACAGGAAAAGAAACCGAAATAAATGCTGGTGAAGAGACTGTCAGAGGAAGCTTGTTCTGCCTCCCTTCACTTTACCCCTCAGAATCCAAAGGACCTTGCAAACAATTTCACTATTTTGTCATCATCTTGTGCAAAACAATTTTAATTTCGCTTAATTATTCAACAAGGCCAAAAAGCAACTTGTTTACAGCAAAACGTAGGTCAATCCAACACATTAACTTTTTTAAAGATTTAATTATCTAAAAGTTATTATCTAAATATTGAAAAAAGCATGGAAAATTGGCTTAGTTCCTGAATGTTTCTATTTCACTTCCAAACACTGTGGAGGAAATGTCCTGGAACTGTGGAGAAGAAACTGAATCAGGATCTAGAATTGGTTCTACTAGAAGAATGAACACATTCAGCAACATCAAAATGTATAAAAATCATCCTCAAAGCAATTACCTTTCTCTTCCTTCACCTTCATTCTTGCTAAATATTCCAAGCTGGTTTTCTCTAGCATCCTTCCCACCCCCCCCCCCCCCCCCC
>NC_048222.1:71952725-71953152 GCF_002007445.2 Ailuropoda melanoleuca
TACCTAAATCTCTCTCCACTTGGCTATTTATATCACTGAACTCCACAACTATTTTAACTAACTCTACGAAACCCTTTTGGGAAAAGGACATCTGCACAAAAACTAACATACAAAACGCAAAGTTTAAATTACATTTTTCATGCAACTTGGTGTTATTAAAGGCCTTGCGCTCTTTGGACACGAAGCGTAAGAAACGAAAGGGAACTAGACGAAGACAAAAAATTCAGGCTTAAGGTCTCAAAAATATACGTACCCACAGTGGGGGGAAAATAAATACACATAGGTCCCCATTGTATTTTAACTTGTAAAGCACTCTTCCTTCTCAGTACAAAATACATTAATATAAACACCCAAGAAGGCTTGCAGCAAGGGGGGGGAAAAAAGGAATTATATGAAGCAAAAACCCTAAAAAAAGCCCCGGGGGGGG